>NC_136969.1:7925912-7995912 GCF_032717465.1 Coenobita brevimanus
ATGACGAAAAGAGTAAAGTAAATGTAAGCGAGAAAAGGAAGGTGACTCTCAGTGTGATGTTACAGTGAATGGAGTTTGGACTTGGTAAGTTCAAATACCTTGATACGGTGAGAGAAAAGAGAGGAAAATTTGCAAAACATGTGAAAAGTACAGTGATTCAAGGAAAGAAGGTACCGTAGCTTGATAAGAAACAGAGGCTTGAGTGTTGCAGCTGCGCGAGGCTTATATGAAGGAATCTTAATGCCAACATTAACATGCGAATGTGAGACTATGGTGTGGCATGAAAATGGAAAGTCAAGAGAGAGAGCAGTGGAGATGGGACTGCTGAGGCATGTATGTGGTGTACAGAGAGTGGATAGTATACGAAATAATGTGAATCGTGAAAGATTCGGAGTGAGGAAGTCAGTTGACACCAGAATCGATGAAAGTGTGCTGAGATGGTATGTTCATGAGGAGTGAATGGACAACAATAGAGTGGTGAAAAAGGTATGTCTGAGCGAATCTGAAGGAGGGAGGAGGTGAGGTAGGCCAAGGAGAAGGAGGGATATGGTGGATGAGTGTGTGACGAAGAGAGGTTTGGAAGTTGGTGAGGCTTGGGGTCTGACAGGAGATCGAGCTGGCTGGCTGAATGTTGTGATCAGGGATTTGGCACCGATTTTTAACGTGACAGCATTCGGATTGACTCTGTCAGATACATTTATGTGAAACAACAGACTGTAGTGAAATTTTTTTGGCGCATCAGATAGAGCCAGGATTCCGAGATCTTGAATGATGACTAAATGGAAGCGTGGCCAATTGGAATCGGCAGAATTGGGCCGTCTGGACGTTGCTACTCCTCACCCTACCCTAGGGTGGGAAAGGAGGTCCGGATGATGATGATTGTGATATATATATATATATATATATATATATATATATATATATATATATATATATATATATATATATATATATATAATCATCATTCGGACCTCCTTTCCCACCCAAGGGCAGGGTGAGGAGTAGCAGTGTCCAGACATCACAAACTTGCCCAATCCAATAGGCCACACTTCCATACACTCATCATTCAAGCCTCCGGAATCCTGGCTCTACCGGAGACGCCAAAATAATTCACCACATTCTGCAACTTCACACAAACGTATACGATTGAGTCAATCCGGACGCTGCCATGCTCACAAGGGGTGCCAGAATCCATGATCATGCACTTCTCACAACATTCATACAGCCAGCTCGATCTCTTGTCAGTTCCCTAGATTCACCGACTTCCAAACCTCTCTTCCCCAAACACTCATCCACCATATGTCTCTCCACCTTCTCCTTGGCCTACCTCGCCTCCTCCCTCCTTCAAATTCGCTCAGGTATACCTTTTTCACCACTCTACTGTTATCCATTCTTTCCACATGTATGTGTGTCTACAAAACAACTGAAAAATAAATAAATAAAATCCGATTCTTAACAAACTTCGTGGATGGACTGAGGAATATATAGCGAGGAATATACTGGTTTAAGGGCAACAGGTCATAGATCACGGTCAAAGAACTTGATCTGATTCTGACCTAGCAAATTCAACATGATTTCTTTTTTATCCATATTTGACCAACCTCGGGGTGAGGGCTTAGGGAGAGGGAAAATGAAGTGATTCGCTTTGGAAAACAGTCAGAAGTCAAGGTCACAGGGCAAAGTCGAAGTTACGCACGTGTGTGTGTGTGTGTGTGTGTGTGTGTGTGTGTGTGTGTGTGTGTGTGTGTGTGTGTGTGTGTGTGTGAATATTAACAACTGAAACCGATTAAGTTATTATTATTATTATTATTATTATTATTATATTTTTGAATCCCATCTTAGGAGTAAACATGTTTTCTAGAGCATTAGGTCAAAGGTCAAAGTCACATTGCAAGGTCACCGTAAAACCAGTTTAAACCAAACTTCTTGAACATTTAAGCACATGACAGGAATATATCGATTCAATTTTGAACACTATCAATCATAGGTCAAGGTCACAGAGAATGGTCAATTACCAAAGTAGCAAGCAATTCCATCCCAGTTTTGATCTAAAATGTACCAAGTTTAGTGAAAGAGTTAACTGTCAGGCGAAAATAAAAGAAAGCAACGTTGCAAACAATCAGTCTGAGATAAAGGGCAAAAAGCATTGTCAGTGTTCGACCAGTGTGTCTGAGTGTGAACTAAACTAAAAACAGTTTTGACGTCATTTAGATGAAGGTTGGTGGATGAGTTTAGGATTGCTGAATAGGTTGAATTATCGTTTTTGAGAACAACAATTCAGAGGTCAAGGTCAACTTTTATCTGATGAAGACTAAACTTCGAGCAAGGGAACATATTAAAACAGGGATATGAATATTTGATTTTGAGAACTATCATTCAAATGTCAACGTCACAGATCACTTGGTCGTCGTGGATGTTCAAGTCTCTGAGGGCTCGTTGTCGTTTTATTTTTGTACTTACTTTTTTTTTTGACATGAGGTGTTTGGTAGTCACATTTGTGAGGACAAAATTGTTCGTATAAACAAACAATCTTTTATACCCGACTTAAGCTTTCAAGCAGGGCAGTACTCCGAAGGTGGATGGAAAGCTGATGACAGGGAGAGCTGGATCTCCCATTTCATTAGCCCTTGGGACTTCTTCCTGACCATTCCCTTTTGCTGTACTTTTTCAGCGTTTCAGTAACACAGGGAGTAGACCAGCATGCTCTCCAATACAAGTTTCTCTAACTGTCAACACCAAATTACATGCGCATTACACAATACACTTCCTTCTCAAAATTTTACCCAAAATGGCGTCTAGTAACCAAGCCTCAGTCCCTGGAGGGGGGGGGGACATAAATGCCCTCACCATCCGTCCCTCTCATGGTGACGACTCAATGAGTTGCCTGGAACCACTGTCTGATTCACTTATTCATTTCTCCAACATTTGCAGCCTTTCTTCTTTCTCTCTGTTGAGCACCACCTGTCCTCCTCAAAAACTCACCTTTTCTTCTTAATTATGACTCAGCTGTCTGAGGCAACTCGTAGCAAACCCTTCTCTGCATCCTCATACTTTCTCTTTACTCATTTCAAATGCGAAGGTGGTTGTTGTGTATGTTCACAATGACTTATCTTGCTCTCATGTTCCTGAACTTGATTCTTTTGAATTCTCTATTCTCTGGCTTCGGCTTTACTGTCATTCTCTTACTAAATATATCTGTGCTGTTTCCTAATTCAAATGACTTCGAAAAATTCTTCGACTATCATACTTCTATGATGGAACACATCCTATCCGTTTTTCCTTTCTCTGAAATCTCCATTCTAGGAGATTTCAGTGTTCACCAAAAGGCCCTCTTCTCCTTTCACTGTTCCACTTGGTGAACAAGCCTACATCTTTTCTATTCTTAATGACCTAGTGCAGCTTGTACAGCACCCTACCCATATCCCTGACCGCCTTGGAAAGAGTTCCAACATACTTGACCTCTTCCTTACAAGTAATCTTTCTGTTGCTTACACTGTTAATCTTTTCTCTCTGTTGGGCTCCTCCGATCACAACCTTATATCCTTTACCTGGCCAATCTCTCCAGTACTGCCTGTGGACTCTCCAAAGAAACGTCATTAGTGGCATTTTAGAGCTGCTGATTGGAAGGCCCTCAGGCAGTACTCCTTTGATTTTCCTGGATTTATTATTGTTTCCGTGGCCAGTAGCCATCTGAGAGTGCCTTGCGCATTATGGAGGTTATTCTCTCAGGCATGGAAGCATGCATTCTATTCTCATATCCTTTGACTAATGCAAAAAAGCCTCGGCTTAATCACGCGTGTTCTAATGATGTCCACAACAAGGAAAGGGCCTACAAAAGGTACCAGAGCCAACCCACCCCTGAATCACATTTTTTTTATATTCTGCCCAGAATCGTCCTAAGTCTGTTCTTTGCTCTGCTAAAAAATAACTTCATCCGTACTATATTCTCTTAACTCTCCAACTCGAATTCTTCCCGTTCCTTCTGGCACTTTGCCAAAAGCCTTTCTAACAACTTTACCTCATCATCTTTCCTTCCTCTTTTCTACTCTGATGGCTCTGTAGCTATTTCTTCTACTGATAAAGCAGATCTCTTTGCTCAGACTTTCTCCTCTATTTCCACCGCAGATGATTGTGGTGCTGTTCCTCCATCACTTTCCCCATGACTTCCTCACGGCTGACGTTAAAATTTCTTTAACTGATGTATTTTCTGCCATCATTAGTTTCAATACCAACAAGGCATATGGGCCTGATTGGGTCCCTCCTGTTGTCCTCAAGAACTGTGCCTCTAGGCTTACACCCTGCCTAGGTAAACACTATCATTTTTGTCTATCAACTTGTACCCTTCCTTCTTGCTGGAAGTTTGCTCTCATTCAGCCTGTTCCGAAGAAGGGTGATCATTCCCAACCCTCCATCTCCCAATTACTTTAACATCCTGAGTCTCAAAAGTTGTCCAGCCTATTCTTAACAGAAAAATTTTAAAGCATCTCTCTTATCACAACTTTCTTTCTGATAGTCAGTTTATGCACCAATCTAAATTCAGTTCATTTTTTCATACAGTCCATATCCCCTCTGGCCTTGTTCCTCACCGATCCACAAATCTCTCCCTCCACCGAAATATCCCCATTTTCTTTTCCTGGTTACCATCTCCTCACGAACTTCCGTAACAAAGGCGGCACCTGTTGTTATATCAAATCTGAATATGCAGTTGGCTTTGTTTTAAACTTCACTTAACGAATTTTGATTACTCACCCTATAAACTAAATATCTGAATATTATCAAATATATCTGTGTAGTCTATCGTTCCCCCAATGCTTCTTCAGAACCTAGTGTATTTGATTCCATATCCACACAGTTGAGTAACCTTTACCTTGCCCTTAGCACCGAAATTACCATATTGGGTGATTTTAACATACATAATGTTGAATGATTATTGCGTTCTGCCAGGACTGATGATGCTGGTCTAGAGTGCGAGCTGTTTGTTCAGAATCATTTAATGTCACGCAGTTGGTAAAGCAACCAACCAGAATACTAGATAATCCTGACCATAATGCCTATCTCTTGGATCTATTCCTGACAAATAATCCAGATCTATACAGGGTAGATGTACTGTTACCACTTGAATCCTCTGACCACAATCTCATTAAAAACCTTCATTTTGTAGCTCCCCCCAAAATCTCCCAGTTCTGAACCTGTTAGGATGACCCGATGGCACTTTGATAGAGCAAACTGGGATGGATTTAGAAATTATCTTGCTGACATTCTGTGGCAGTCTTTCTTCTCTAATGATGTCATTTCTACCCAGTCCCACATTAATGACTTAATACTAGCTGGTATGGATTTATTCATACCAAGTCAACAGTTCACTAAAAGATCGAACTCTCCAAAGTGGTTTGGTAGCAACTGTCTCAGAGCAACGACCTAAAAGCCATAAGAACATAACTCTTACTTAAAAAAAAAAAAAAAAAAAAAAAAATTATCTGAATCATTCTTAATTTAAAATTGCTGGAAACCAGCAAAAGCTGTAAAAAAATCTCGCTAAATTAAACTTTCTTCAAAATCAAGCATCAAATCTATTTAACAATCCTAATGACAATAGAATATTCTGGTCAGCTCTCAATTCCTTCAGTAATAACTTCAATAAGTCATCATCCACTCCTCCACTAAAACATCAGATAGCAACATTACAAATGACCCGCATGGTAAAGTGAATATTGTTGCCAGCACTTTTGCCAGAAATTCTACCATAGAGGATATCAGCCAGAACATCTCAGTGCTATAACTTGACTCTCCCGAAATTGTTCCGCTTAAGATACAGACAAAATACGTAAAATCCATCCTAGACAATATATCAACTACTCCAGGCCCAGATGGAACTTCTCCAATTGTTTTGAAAAATTGTTCCCCAGAACTTGCCTCTGTTATAGCTAAATTATTCAGACTATGCATATGTATTTCATTCCCCAATTCAAAGAAAGAAACCAATATCCACCCAGCTCCAAAGAAAAGAAGTTCCTCTGACTCCTCTGATTATGGACAAATGGCTGTCACATCTTCTTTTGGTAAAGTATTTGAAATTGTAATTAATAAGCACATAGATAAACGTCCTGAATCCAACAACTTAATTAGTAAGAGAAAATATGTTTTTCACCACGAAAGATTCACCATTGACTTACTCAACCTCTTGACTCAAACCATCGACCAATCAATCAACCAACATGGAGAAACTCATGCAGTAGCCCTCGACACTTCTAAAGTTTTCGACAGAGCGTGACGCTGTTCCCTGTCGTTCAAACTCCCTTGCCATGGACTAACGTCTTTTGTTCCTTTGTTTTCCTCATATCTCAGTGAAAGAAAATTTAAAGTAGATCAGGTATATTCCAATTTCCACTCAATTAACGCTGGCGTGCCACAGAGATCAGTTCTGGTGCCAACCCTGTTTCTTGTTCATATTAATGATCTCTTATCTATCACCCATAATCCGATCCAATCACATGCAGATGACTCAACACTTCACAGTTCACTCAAACACCCATTTACAAAGTCTAATATCTCTAACACTTAACTCAGTACATCCATCTCCATAAATCAAGACTTATCTACGATCCATGAATGGGGACAAATCAACCTTGTCTCACTTAATGCTAGTAAAACCAAACATATGCATTTACTAATATACGATATTGCCAGATTTGTATATTACCTTCAATGCTACTAAGATTCCCATCTCCAAGAGTATTGAAATTCTCGGTGTCTCACTTAACAATGCCCTGAGCTGGACCTCTCATGTCAGATCACTTGCCAAAACTGCCTTAAAGAAACTTGGATTATTGTACATAGTCTGTAACTTCTTCACTGACTAGGAGTTAGTAATAATTTATAAGAGTCATGTGCGCTCTCAGTTCGAATATTGCTCACCCTTGTGGAATGGATGTGGAGAGGTTGCATTAAAACAACTGGACAAAATTCAGAACAAAGCTGTTGGAATTAGTGATAACCCAGCTATTATAAATAAACTACCCCCCTTACATTGAATGCTGCCTTCCTTGTTTCATTTTACAGACATTTTTGTGGCAAATGCTCAGACGAAGTTGCATCCATTGTGCCAGCTCTCCATGCCTTTTCTCGTGCTACACGGGCATCTGGTAGCACTCATGACTGGAATGTCACACAGCCATATTGCAGAACTTCTGCCTATCAGAATTCTTTTATTCCCCGAACTGCATCCCTCTGGAACTCACTTCCCCGGAGGTGTTCCCCCCCAAACTTCAACGTACAACTGTTCAAGTCCAACTGTTACAGATATTTTATGAATAGTCGACGCCAGTAATCTGGTGTATGGATTATTATTTTTTTTTTTTCATTTGTTTTTCCTTCCTACTTTTTTTTTTTTTTTTTTTTTTTTTTTTTTAAGTATGGGTTCTGTCAGAGACGCTCCACTGGCGATCTTATTGCCTACCTTTCAGACTCCTGGTCATCCTCATTACGAGACTCTTGCGAAAGCTTTGCCATTGCACTCGACATATCAAAGGTTTCCGATCGAGTCCTGCATAAATCTTTAATTTCCAAACTGCCCTCTTACGGTTTCTATCCTTCTATCTGTGCCTTCATTATAGCTTCCCTTCTGATCGTTCTCTAGCTGCTTTGTAGATGGCCACAATTTTTCTTCTAGATCTATGAACAGTGGTGTTCCTTAGGGTTCCTTCTTATCACCAACTCTCTTCCTTTTATTCTTAAATGACCTAAGCAGGACATCTAACCCTATGCATTCATACATTGATGATTTCACCCCTCACCTTTTCATTCGGTTCCTGAAACGTCCATCTCAGCGGCTGCTTCAGCAAATGAGGGATGTGGCTGTGGCATATCTAATATCTGACTTCACTGGTATCTCTGACTGGGGTGAAAGTAATCTTGTTTTTTATGCATCAAAAACTCAGATCTTGCACTTATCAACCCGATAAAATCTTCTACAGGATTACCCACTAATGTTTAATAATATCCAGCTCAGTTTTGCATCATCATTAAACGTACTTGGGGTTTCATTCTCTCGGGATTTATCTTGGAGAGATCATAAATTATAACATCCCTCGTAAAATCTGCTTCCAAGATATTAAGTGTATTATGCTGACTCTGTACCTTCTTTACGCCTGCACAGTTGCCGACTTATACAAGGATTTTATTCGCCCGTGTGTAGAGTACAACTCTCATTCGTGGGGAGGCTCCCCACATACAGCTCTTCTCAACAAGACGGAGTCAAAGGCTTTTCGTCTCATTAATTCTCCTCCTCTTACTGGCTCCCTTCAACCTCTGTCTATTCGCAGCACTGTTGCATGTGTATCTCTTTCTATCACTACTTCAATGGTCACTGCTCCTCTGAACTGTCTGCTTGCATCTGTCCACCACTACGATTGTGCGTAGCACCCGTCTGGCAACAAACTCTCATCTCTTTTCTTTCCAGCTCTCTAATGTAAGAGTTAAGCGTTACTCCCCATCCTTCATTGATGCAACAGGTCAGCTCTGGATCTGTCTTCCTCTGTCTATATTTCCTACTTCCTATGATTTCCAGTCTTTCAAAAGCAGTGTGTCCAGGCATTTCGAAATGAACGGATCTTGAATTTGGCTCTCTGTTGTTGTTTTTTTTTTTCCTTGGAGGGAACGATTTTCTGGCTCTTGGTCTTTGGTTCCTTCTTCCTTACAAAGAAAAAGTATGACTTGCTTGTCGCAGGATGGCGAGTTAATAACAAGAACTTTTGTGGCATGTTCCTAAGTGAAGGAGCGTGCTCCCCTCATTTTTTTTTTTTTTTTTTCGTTTTTGAACACTTCTTGGTCAGTGCTATGTTTATTCTTCAACACATCCAGCCCTCATCAATTCCTTCCAGCACGGCCATTTTCTTGGAGGCTTTGCGATACAGTGTTCATCTTTCCCGTTTCTCCACTTTTCCAGTATATCTGTCTTGACTTGTTTTCCAGGATTTTACCGACACTTTCCCTGTAGGCTCACGGCATCATTCTCCATCATCTCGCCAGTAACTCTAAAAAGCATACTCGTATACCATTTTTCTTTTTTTTTCTTTTTTTTTTGTCAACTTTGTCCAAGATATATATTCGTTTTAATTCCATATTATCAAGTTAAATATTTTCAACACGTATCCACCAGCGTTATTTTGCCTCTTCTCAGGAATATTTTTTACAGTTATACAGTAGCACTGTACATTTTTTGTTTCAGCAATTTTAATTTTTAATTTGTACATTTTACTCAGATCTTCAGCATATTTTACCAATGATGCCCACGTGTCTTAAGCATTATTCCAGAAAAGAGTGCACATATTTCCAGTATAGCGTATACTTCCCTTTCGGTCTAGTTTCCTCGTTTCACAGCAGGTGTTACGCATCTTTCCGGTATACTTCATATGTTTTTCAAGTATGATTTACACGTCTTACCATCAGAAACGCATTTCCAGCATAACTTTCACATTTTTCCACCGGATAC
Organism: Coenobita brevimanus; assembly: GCF_032717465.1. Classification (NCBI taxonomy): domain Eukaryota; kingdom Metazoa; phylum Arthropoda; class Malacostraca; order Decapoda; family Coenobitidae; genus Coenobita; species Coenobita brevimanus. Next base: position 7,935,403 of record NC_136969.1, read on the forward strand.
ATCTTTCCGGCATATTTTGTATGTATTTCAAGCAAACGCTTTATCCGTGCATACTGTGCACACTTTTCAAGGCAGACATATTTTTCCGGATTTTTTATAATTAATTTTTAACTAAATCTGATGCAGAACTTCAGGACATTTTTCGCACCTCCAGGTATCTGTTCAGCAGCTTTTGAGCACAGAAGCAAAGGTTCATTCTTACGATATGTGGGAAGGTGTATGATAGGTGAGATTAACATGCACTTAGACGATTGTTCGGGTAAGGATTGGCACTATTATTAAAGCACGGTGGAATGAAAGAAAGAAATGAGAGAGAGAGAGAGAGAGAGAGAGAGAGAGAGAGAGAGAGAGAGAGAGAGAGAGAGAGAGAGAGAATACTGATAACGTCAAAATATATTGGGACGAAGGTTACTCGAGGGAAACAAATTATTTAAAGATGCCAATATTGTCAAGTGATACACAAAATGGTCTCCACAAGCTACATTTCACTGACATACTGCCATGATTTTAACGAGTATACAAGTCGGCTTGTGACGATGGCCATCCCTAAGTGAGTCCATCGCATTTAAGCCACGCTGTTCAGCCTGTACACACAAAGGAGGACTCTTACCTCATTAGATTTAAAACTACCATCTCCCGCCTCCCTATGGACACAAACGAAACACACAGACAAAATAAATAACTCGATACCCTCATGAACACAACATCAAAGAATGTGAAAAAAATAAATACATTTTCTTAAATGAAAAACCCCATATTATGATTTTGTTCGTAATACACTTATGTAGTCTTTTCAACTATATCAGCACCATTGATATTTTTTGGAGGGGGGGGGGATTTGGATATTTCTTAGCGTAATGTTCCTTGGCTACTCTGCTTATTTTTCACTGGCGTGTATGCAGTTACTTTGTGAAAGTGTTGATGTTTCATTACGAAACACAGGATGGGTTTAGGAAGCTAAAAATTGCATTGCCAGATGCACCAGACGTTTCTCTTCAAATTTCGAAATCAGAAAAAATAGCGCCACTGGGTCCCAACAATTTTCCGTACCCACGGCCACAGAGAGGCTAAGGGGGCCGTTACTAGACAACGAATAGTTGCCCAGAAACCAAAACCTTGCGGACACAACTAGGTCATAGGCTGGTCCAGGTTGGGTCAAAATCAGTAAATTCTCAATGGTAGAAGTGCTTGCCACAATTAAACAAGACTGCTAGGGACACTCAGGCCAGTCTTTGCAGGGTTGCCACTCGAAAGCTAGAGGAGAGAGGGGAAAACGGGACAGAACACTTCCGATAAGGAATGGCCTTAAGACTACACTCTCCACGCCCATTAGTAATGCATCAACGGATCAAAACGTGAAAAGTACGAAAAAAGCTGTTTTTCGGCCGTTGCTAGGCAACAAGGATTTGCCTGGCAACCAAAACCTTGCGGACACTTCTAGGTCATTGGCTGGTCATTGTGTCCAGGTCTGGTAAGAATAAAATAATTCTAAAGAGTAAAAGTGCCTGCCACAATTAAACATGGAAAAATGCAGTTTTTCGGCCATTGCTAGGCAAAGATTAGTTACCTAGCAACCAAAACCATGCAGACACAACTAGGTCATTGGCTGGTCATTGTGTCCAGGGTCGGAATCAGTTAATTCTAAAGAATAGAAGTGCCTGCCACAATTAAACAAGGAAGAAAGAATACAAGAAAGACTACAAGAAAGAAAGAAAATGCGACTAACAATAAAGGAGCATTGAGCTGGCAAAAAGAATATAGAATAACAAGATATGTGTTTCCCTGCATTGGCCTTTGACTTCACACATCACCTTGAAAGGCAGTATTTACAAAAAACAAAAAAAAATCACTTGCGCCAACTCTGAAGAGAGTCTGTGCAGAAATAAGTGTAATGATATTAAACTGAGAAGTTTTTAGCAGTAAATAAAAGGAAAGAGGAGGAGAAGGAGGAGGAGGAGGAGGAGGAGGAGGAGGAGAAGAAGAAGAAGAAGAAGAAGAAGAAGAAGAAGAAGAAGAAGAAGATGATGATGATGATGATGATGATGATGATGAAGAAAAAGTAAATACAGTAGACTTCCATTCAAAGATGTGGAGACTTATTATGAAATATATCTCACCATGTACAACACCCACGCCCTGCTTGCATAAGAGACCTAAGGGCCGATCCTCTGATTTTGCCTTTGACCTTAACCTCTGACAGTTTGTTCTCTATATCGGGTTACTTCATTCTTGTCTGACCCATAACCCTTCAAACAAATTAGGTCCTAATGGATCAAAACCCTCTGAGTTGATCTTACCCTGCGACCTAGAACTTAGACATGTTTTAATCAGTATCATAACTCTTCTGTTTTTCATGATTCTTGACCTACCCAACAACTCTGGTCTAAATCGAATGAAAACTGTTATATTTTGACCTTGACTTGTGACGGATTGCTTTAAAAACCGAATCCCCTCATCCCTCCAGTACCTTGAAGCCTTCCAAGAAGCTTGGTCTAAATCGAAATTTATTAATAATAATAATGATAATAATAATAATAATAATAATAATAATAACAATAATAATAATAATAAAAATGACTAATAATGATGATGATAATAATAATAATAATAATAATAATGATAATAATAATAATAATAATGTTTGAAGTAGTAGTAGTAATAGTAATAGCGGTAGTAGCATATGCTCAAGCTGATCTTGCCATGCAACTTTGACACTTTTCTTATTGTTCTCAGTAACAACAATTCAACCCCTCGGCTGACCCACAATCCTGCCACCCAGTTTGGTAATAATCAGATCAAAACTGTTTATTATGTTCGCACAAAGCATCACATGGGTCGAATTTTGCCCTTGCCCTCCGACCTTGACTGTTAACTGGGTGTTGGTCGTCCTTGTTACATTCCCAAACCTTCCCCCATGTCTAGTGAAAATTTGATCAGAAATACTGAAACCAACTTTATCCTGTTACCTTCACGTTCAACCTTCCTTATAACCGTGGACAGGAAGTATCTGTCTTCAAACTCTAATCCTTTCGTCTTTACCAACCCTGAACCCTGCCCAAAACAATGCTTCAAATGGGATTAAAGCAGATTGGGTCGATTTTGCCGTTTGGGGTAACCTTCGACCTATTGTTCTAAAAAAAAAAAAAGGAAAAAAAAAAAGTTTCTTGGCTGATTCTCATCCCGTCCACCAAGTTCGGTCTAAATCAAGTCAAAACTTTTAGTTATTTTTTGTTCACGGTCGCACACTCGGGTCGAAATATGACCAAGTCCTGTGATCTTGATCTCCACCTGCTTGTCCTTAAAATCGAATCCATGTGTTCTTGCTTAACCCTCAGCCCTTCCATCAGGTTTTGTTTTAATTGGATCAAAATTGCTAAAGTTGACTTTGTGCTGGGACTTTTGCCTGTATCCTTTTGTTCTGTGAACCTCTACACCTTTGCTGACCTTCAGCATAACCAACAACTTGGTTAAGTTCAGATCAAAATATTACCAGATATTGTATTTGCACACACACACACACACACACACACACACACACACACACACACACACACACACACACACACACACACACACACACACACACACACACACACACACACACACAGAGCAATGTATTAAATTTTCCGGCTATTGCCCAAGCAACTGTAATATATATATATATATATATATATATATATATATATATATATATATATATATATATATATATATATATATATATATATATATATATATTTATGCATGTAAGGTGTACTCACAAGCTCACCACCAGATGGACTAAGGGCTCAGTATTTGGATATCGTTCTTGACGTCGACCATCGACAGATACGCTCATTATCGAATTATTTCATTCTTGCCTAATCCTTTACCGTTCCACCAACTTTGCTTGAAATCAGTTGACATTGTGCAGTGGCCTTATACATGACATGAGAGTAGCCTGTGGAGTCACATGGAGAGACAGACTGACAAATGAGGAAGTGAAGGAGCATTGTGGTGTGGATGTGGATGTGATAGGAAGCGTTAGGGGAAACACACTGAGGTGGTTTGGCCATGTGGAGAGGATGAAGAGTAAGAGACTGACGAGGAGAGTGTATGTGAGTGAGGTGGAGGGGGAGCGAGGGAGGGGAAGGTCAAGGATGAGATGGAGAGATGAAGTGGAGAGGTATATGAGAGAGGGTGTGTGTGAACTGGGAGCAGGGCAGTGAAATGGCGGGGGACAGGGTGACGTGGAGGCGATTTGTTTCTGGCCACCCCCTATGGGATTAAGGCGTCTGGCAACAGATAGATAGATAGGTAGGATCAATACTGTTTGAGATATTTTGTTAGCAGTCACACACACAGGTGGAAAATTGGCCTTTCCCTGTGTTCTTGACCCTCGACGTATTGTTCTCAAAGGTGAATCACTAAATTCCTGCCTTGCCTTACCCTCAACCATTTCACAAAGTCGGGTCTCAATCGGATGAAAAGTAAGTCGATTTTTTTTTTTTTTTACGTTGACCTTTGGCCTGTTGTTTGAAGTACACGGTATGTTTACTCCTTGCCTGAAAATGAAGCGTTCCACTATGTTTAGTTAAAATCGGACGGAAACTATATAAGCCATTATTTACAAGCACTGTTACGAGTCGAAATTTGGCCTTGCTTTGTGACTTTGACTTTTGACTGTTTTCAAAACCGAATTGGTTCATTCTTTCCTTAAACTCAGCCCTTCCCCCAAGTGTGATTTAAATTCGATTTAAAAAATGTTTAAATTGATTTTATATGGTCAGAGTTTGACCTATCCCTTTAACCTTGAACTTTGACCTATTGCTCTAAGAAGAATCGTTGTCACTTCTTGCCTTGCTGCCAACCCTTCCGTCAAGTATGGATAAAATCGGATTTTTATTTTTTTAGTTATTTGTTTCACACGCACGCACGCACGCACCCCCCCTCCTCATAAACACACAAACATTCACACATACGTACACACGCGCTTGAGCCGACGCGGATGTAAAAATCTACTGGTTTGAATAATGTTCCGAAAAAGGTGGATTCTAGAGAATAGTAAAAAAAAGGTAGTGATAGCAGGGAAGGAAAGAGACTACTGACAGGAACGAGGACAAGAGGATGAGGATGAGGAGAGAGGGGAGGAGGAAAAGAAAAACGAGGAGGAGAAGGCGCAGCAATGGAATAATTAGAAAATATTACTGTGTCTCACGAGGAGGCTATTTAAGAAGAGAAGAAGGTGGTGGTGGTGAGGGAGGAGGAAAAGAAGGAAAACAGAGAGGAAAAGAAAATTTAAGAAATGCGTGAGAGTGAGGAGGAGGCTTAAATAAAGATGAAGAAGGTATATGAAGTAGATGAGGAGGAGTAAAAGACAGAGGAAAAGATAAAGATGAGAAACACGATGATGGAGAAAGAAGAGGTGTAGAAGAATGAAAGATGAAGTGATGATGAAAACATGGATGAGAGGGTGGTGGGAGATGGGGAGAAGCTGTAAGAAACTGGGGAGTATTTTCAGGCATAACAGTGTATGAAGAAGTTAGAAAGAAGAAAGAACAAGGCTAAAGATGGAAGAGGAAAAAAGAATGGGAAGAAAGAGAATCATAGAGACAGAAAGATCAATTTTAATGAGGAAAAATCATAAAAAGTGGTATGAAGACGGTGAAACAAAAAGGGGGGGGGGAAGAATAGGGAAAGAAATATGAAGAATAGTGAGTGAAAATGAATGAGAACGTAAATGAAGAGAAGGAGAATGGATATGGAAGAAGGAATAAGGGAAGATAACTGGATAAAGAACAATGAAAGAAAATTACTAGAAGAGAAATAACTGAGGTTACAGAGAATAAAGGAAGATGAAGGAAAGGAGAAGACAAAAATTTTAAAGAAAAAAGGAAAAGGGACAATGAGAAGCAAGAAAGAAGGAATCAAAGGCTAGAAGCCCGCAAATTGTTCCTTGGAAGAAAAAATAAAAAGACAATTGAGAGACAAATTTAGACTAGACTGATTTCTGAGAAATGTGAATGTTAGGTTCATTTGAGGTCATTGGGAACCACATTTTTTTTTCTTTTTTACATAACTGGGGTACGATGAATTTGATTATCCCGGTTCCCAAGCCGAATTTCAAGTTCTTAACTTTCTAATTTGCATAAACAAAATGGCCACCAAATTACCTTTTTGGACAATTTACTTAAACATGCATTTATATAACATGTATAACAATGCAGGTCTTTTCTGTACAAGTCAGTGAGGCAGTCAGGAATGCAACACATTTTTTTTTTTTTTTTGCCTGCCAAACTACATCAAATTCATACAAGGCGTCTGGTCATTACTCTGTTGCTGACAAGCACACAATGATGTGAATCTCAGCCTGATTTGCGACATATGCAAAGTCGATTACTGCATCTTTTTTCTGCATGCACCTGAAATTATCTCGAAGCAACTTTCTGTGATTGGACTCAATGACATCAGAATAAGTTCTAGTACGGAATCACGGAATTTCCTTCCCATTTCCACAGGTGCAGGAAGGTCAGGTATGGCACGATGAGCATTTCTCCAAACGATGGTCTGATAGTGTACTCAGATCAAATGGAAACGAAGTGCGCCATTTATCGGTGGCATTGCTTCTGGTTTACCAGTCAGAGAAAAAGATAAATCGTGCTAAATCAACCAAGTCTGTTCCATGCAAATTATATATTCTGTAGACGAACGCGCCTGCAGATTTGTCTCCTCTGTAAGTTCACCAATGCCAATATTCTTCAGCAGTTTGTGTTGCTCTTTGAAGACCTTTATGATGATCGTTTGATGTGATTTTCAAGATAGGAGGTGGTGTCACACCCAGTTAATGCATGAAATGGTAGCAGTGTTGTGGACAAACTTTTCGCTAGACTATTGAAAACAACAACTGGTGTATGAGCTGTTACATTGATGTATCTGTCATCATTCAAAGATTATCACTATGAATATGGGAAGTACGAAACCAAAAGCAGTTGGACGTCGGTGTTCCTTGATAACACAAGAACTGTCTTTAACCGGCTGCGTACAACATGCAAAACCAGCCTTGTGTCACCTTCTTCATGTGCGGATCTCAGAGCATTCAAGTCATTTGTCCATTTTGATGGCCTGACCTCCAGGTCCTCCCTGAGCCCTCCAACAACAACAGTTTCTTTATCCTTCGGTGCCTGTGAGGAGAATTCCTCTGACAACAAATTTGATGGATCGGCTTTGTTGTCAGCCAGTGACAAATAATCCTTCCAGTTTTTTGGAGGAGGCACATCACAACCCTCAGTAAGTCGTCTAGCTGGTCGAGTGGCTTTGCCAAGGCATGTCCTGGTAGCAGCCTTAATTGTCTCTTCCCTATACCTGTTGAGCACATCTGTCCATTAATACTTAGAACCTGCTTTCAGAGCTGTGCTGACATACTGTATGCTTGAGCCAGATCGCCAATAGTCAGTGCATTTTCAGGCATTTCTAGAGATACCACCAGAGCCTGTCCTTCGATAATAAGGCAAGATGATGTTTCTTGATGTACAGTAGTCTTAGGACAGTTTATGCCTTCTGTTTTCACATCTGCCAGAACAGATTTGTTCTCAGTGCGGATGTACCATTCATTTTTGCAAGTGACAAAGAGACTGGAAGAAACTCGTGCTTTACCACAGACAGCAAGTCAACTGGTCAACCAGCCTCATAGGCAGTAATTAGATGTTTGAGGACATTTCTGTCTGCCTTCAGGGTAGTTTTCTTGTCCTTGTCCTTAGCGGCCTTAACTACTTCATACAAAGTGGCAAATGTTAGGGCATTATTCCCCTGGAGGATCATATATATATATATATATATATATATATATATATATATATATATATATATATATATATATATATATATATATATATATATATATATTATATTTTTTTTTTTTCGTACAAAATCATACGTTTCTTCTTGTTCAAGTTCCTTGGCACGAAGTAGTGAGTCCTGGATTGCTACTGTTGCCAGGTCTTTTGTGATAACGTTTCACAATGACTCTGGTTGTGAAACAGTTGAAAATTTACCTAAACCCCGGAAGATCGATAGCGAGGCACTACCTAACCCCTGGAAGATCGAAAGCAAGACACTACATAAATCCCGGAAGATCGATAGCCAGGCACCTTCATCATCGTTGTCACGCTTCTGACATGATTTGGTAGTTTCATTGTGAAGATTTGTATTCTCTAGACAATGGCTCTACATAGCCTGAGTCTTGGCTGATATATGTAACCTCAGATTAAATGACTATATGGTAGGGTCCACCTCCTCAGTGCTGATGTCTTAGTGATACCAATGATACCACTACCTTTCTCTCCTGTGCCATTTCACTGTATGACTTGGTCTGGCTCTACTTCAATGAAAGGCTGAGTGGATCCCTTGGCAACAAAATTGTCTCTTCCAAACTCAGATGCTACGGCATCTGGAAGTTGGTGTATTTCAGCTAGATACACTGCACTCCATTTCGCACAGTTCAGATGATCAGAGCGCTTGAAGTACAGTAGCGTCTGACTGAAAGAGTGCAGATGAAGGTCCCAGATACAATCGCGCTGTTCTCAAGTGAACTGCCAGAGTGACGAGACCATTTTTCATATACTGCCCCCAGAAATTAAGTTCACATCGTCAGATTTACTTTCATCAAAATCTGTCAGGATATTACGAAATCGTTCCTGCATCAGAAATGATCCTAGTTTTGTAGATCGTTCGGGCTTGTTATCGACGACAATTGTCAAGAGCTCAGCATGGCATTTTTCATCTCCTTCAGCAACAAACGATAGAAAGGTTGCCGACAGAAGTCGCCACTGGACAAGCAAGGTGACTTTGTGCCTTTCCCTTAAGAACAAGCTCCACGGCATCTTGCCCAAGTAGTGCACTCTCCACCCACACCTTAGCCAATCCAGATCAATTCACATGATCCTAAATAGTGTTGAGATAGTTTATAGGGGTAGTGTAAGGTAACTACTGGATCTATTATCGCATTCTAATAAAAGGAACATTTATTAGCCTCAAAATTTATTAAGGGTGAGAGTGTGAGAGAGTGGGAGTGTGGATGAAGTATATGCGTGGGAGTAGCTGAGAATAAGAGAGCAAAAGAGTGTATGTATTCGTGTGTGCAAGAGATGGGAGGAGAATATAAGAGAATATGGATCAGTTGGTTCAAGGATTGTGTGGGTAAGACTGAAAGTGGGCATACATACTTGGGCGGTTGTGTGTGTGTGTGTGTGTGTGTGTGTGTGTGTGTGTGTGTGTGTGTGTGTGTGTGTGTGTGTGTGTGTGTGTGTGTGTGTGTGTGTGTGTGTGTGTGTTCTTACCTAATTGTTCTTACCTAATTGTATCTTTACAGGAATGAGTCAAGCTCGTACTGTCCCGTGTCTTAAACCATATTTATCGTACATATCCTTAAATTTGTGAATTGTTTTGGCACACACTATTTCATTCGGTAGTGCATTCCATTGATCAATTGCTCTGTTTGGGAAACTGAATTTCCTTACGTCTTTGTCACCTCTCTTCTTATGCAGTTTTTTGCAGTGTCCTCTTGCTGATGCTTCTCCATATGTTAAGTAATCATTTATGTCTATTTTCTCCTTTCCTGATATGCATTTATATAGCATTATCATGTCACCTCTTTTCCTTCTCTCCTGTAGTGTTGGTAGATTCAGTTTATTTAGTCTTTCTTCGTAGCTTAGGTCCCTTAAGCTTGGTATCCATCTTGTAGCGGCCCTTTGAACTTTTTCAATCTTGTCTATGTGCTTTTTGAGATGAGGACTCCAGACTACTGATGCATATTCCAGGGTTGGTCTAATGAATGATGTTATTATCCTTCTTAGCATGTCTTCATTTATGTATGTGAATGCTATTCTCATATTTGCAAGCAGTGTATACATGCTCCGTACCTTCTCGCTGATGTGGTCAGCCGGAGATAGTCTGTTATTGATAATCACACCTAGATCTTTCTCTCTTTCTGATGTATATAGGGTTTTGTTTCCTAACTTATAATCCCAATCAGGTCTTTTTCCACTTTTACCAAACTTGATTACATGACACTTGTCCACATTGAATTCCATTTGCCATGTACTACTCCATTCATGAAGTTTATTTAATTCTTCTTGTAGCTCTTTACAAGAGTCTGTGTTAGTAATTCTCCTTTGTATTTTTGCATCATCTGCAAACATATTCAGATAGCTCTCATTTCCAGTGTTACTGTTTATATCATTTATATACACTAAAAACATGATTGGTGCCAGCACTGAACCCTGTGGTACTCCACTAGTCACTTCTTTCCATGATGAGTAGTTTCCTCTTAGTACTGGCCTCATTTCTCTTTTTATGAGAAAGTCTTGCATCCAACAAAACAGTTTGCCTCGAATTCCTCCTTGATGGTGCAGTTTCCATAAAAGTCTTTGGTGTGGTACTGTGTCAAAAGCTTTCTTGAGATCTAAATAGATACTGTCCACCCATCCTTCCCTTTCCTGTATTGTGTTTGTTACTCTGTCATAGTAGCTCAACAGATTAGTAACACATGATTTTCCTTTTCTGAAACCAAACTGTCTTTCTGTTATCATACTGTGTTCTTCTAGATGATTTACCCAAGCTTTTCTTATAAGTTTTTCTAATACCTTGCTTACAACACTGGTCAGTGATACTGGTCGGTAGTTGAGTGGATTTTGTCTATTTCCTTTCTTGAATAAGGGGACAATATTTGCTTTTTTCCAAATATCTGGTAGTTTACCTTGACTCAAGGATTTCTTGAAAATTAAAAATAATGGTTTACATAACTCCTTTGCACATTCTCGTAATACCCAACATGAAATTTCATCAGGACCACTTGCTTTTCCTTTGTCTAATCTACTTAACTCCTCCTGTATTACTTTTTCTGCTATTTGTATATCTGGTAGTATGTGTGGACATGCGTTTTCCACATAGTCCCTCTCAAAATTTTTTCTTCTGTAAAAACTAATTGGAAATTCTTATTTAGTGCTTCACAAATATCTTTCTCTTGTGTATAAGTGATTCCCTCGTCCGTAATGGATTGTATTATATCTTTTACTTTAGTTTTGCTTCTGATATAGCTGTAAAACAGCTTTGGTTGATCACTACTTTTATTTATTATATCCTCCTCAAACTGTTTTTGGGCTTCCCTCCTTATTCTTGTATAGTCGTTTCTTGCCTGTTTGTAATTATTGTACGCCCTTTCACTATTGTGTCTTCTGTATCTATTCCACAACAAATCTCTTCTTTCTTTTGATTTTTTACATTCTGTATTGAACCATTTCTGTATTTTCTTATCTGCTTCTTTGTGCTGTGGGATGTACTTCTGGACTCCTATTTCATAAAATTCACAAAAATTTTTATATGCAGCATTTAAATCTTGTTCTCTAAGCTCATTTTCCCAATCAACTTCTAAGAAATACTTCTTTAGGTCTTGATAATTTCCCTTTTTATAGTTTAGGCTCTTTTTGTAACTATCATTGCTGTTTACTATGTCATATGCTATCCTGAAGTTATAGTTTAGTACTGCATGATCGCTTTTGCCGAGTGGAGGGTGATATATTAAACTGTCAATATCATTTTCTTGCCTTGTAAATATTAGATCTAGCACTGAAGGTACATCAAGTCCTCTTTTTCTGGTGGTTTCCCTCACATGTTGCGTTAAGAAAAACTCTTGTACGAGATCCAGGAGCTTTTGGTCCCAACAGCTTTCTTGGCTATTTATATCTAGAGTATTCCAATTTATATTTGTATTGAAGTCCCAAGTTAGTATAATTCTTTCCGATTTCTCTTCCATTTTATGTAGCAATGATCTTACACTCTGAATTGTACTCTCTGCCAGGTCCTCATATTCGTCTCTTTCCCATGTGTTTGATCTGGGTGGCATGTACAAACTGGCTACAATTACTTTACCTTCAGATGTGTCGATCTCTACTGCAATCAGTTCTACTTGTGATGGTATATCTAGTTTTATTTCCTTGACTTTTAGATTTTTCTTAGTTAATATTATAATTCCTCCTCCTTTTTTTAAATATCTGTCTCTTCTCCATATATTGTATTCCTCTAAGTTTAATATGTCATTTGATATCCTTGGTATTAATTTTGTTTCAGTTAGGCATATTATTTGTGGTTCATTTTCTCTGACATAATCATTCATCTCTAGTAATTTAGATACCATTCCATCCACATTTGAGTACATCAACTTTATCATCTTTTTTATATACTTGTCATGACATGGTTCTACTACCTTCCTCCTTTTTCTTCCATCCTGTTTGTGTACCACTTTCGTACCTGCAATCCTATTACTTTGTAAAAAAATTTCTTCTTGTCCTCTTCTGATCTTCCCTCATTTTTTGTTTTTGCTTCCTCCCTTTTCTCTTTCAGTAATTCCATTTCCTCTTGTGTTAGGCATCTTTTTATCCATACATTTTTGAACTCTTCTTTTTCCTTAAGATTCTTTGCATTTTTTAGTATCTCTTCCACAGTGTTTACACTCTGGAAAGTCACTTTTAGAGGTCTTGTCTTGCTTTTCTCGTATTTCCCTAACCTTTTGTGTTCCTCTATGTCTTTACTACAGATTTCCTCTGATACTTCTTTCAGTAAGCTCATTACATTTGCCATCTCCTTTTTGTCTCTTGTGATCTTGTTTTTAACTTCATCCTCTTCTATACCAGTGATTACTATTGATTTGTTTATCTCTACTGAATCTCTGACTAATTTTGGATTGTTTTGGATTATTCTTTTCACCTCCTTTTTAATGCTTTTTTCCTCCACCCTTGTTTCTAAGTCTTTCTTTACTTTCACCATTTCTGCATACGTGGTTTCTACATCATTTTTGTAGCTTTGCACAGCTTCATTTACTTGTGTTATCTTCTCCTCAATATCACTGCTCTGGTCAATAAGACTGCTAACTTGCCTAATTGTCTCTGTGTCATTTTTAAACTCTTCCATAACACTCTCGTGATTGACTACTGTACTTGCCATTTCACTAATATTCTTCCTAAGTGTACTCAATTCCACGGTTAGTTCACTGATGGTTGTGTCTTTCTTATTGGCCTCCCTTCCTAGTTTTTCTATTTCTTCCCTTTGCAAGTGCATCTGCTTCTTTATTTCATCAATTTCATTTTTGAAAGCCATTTCTAGTTTGTTTACACGTTCAACCAGTCTATTGTGGGTCTCTACTTCAACCAGTTCTTGGTAGAAATCATCATTTTGCTTTTTACCTTTATCCCTTTTCTTTTCCAAATTTGTTTTACTGAAGTATGTATCCATTTTGCAATACTTAAAGTGCAAAGCATGTACTTACAATCTCCATGTTGTTGTGGTCTAAACAAACCTCAGAGATGACTCAGCGTATTCTTTCGTCTTGGTTCTATTTCCTGTTTGAACAAGTCTTCTTGAAACTTATTATTTTTTCCCTTTTTATAATGAACAATCATTTAGTCTAACCTGTACTGAGCTTGACTCATACAAGATACTATTTAGGTAATGCCACTGGCCGTGATGATTTGGTGCGGAGCGCCGGTGTCACACGTCCACCTAGCTTGAATCCCTGTGTGTGTGTGTGTGTGTGTGTGTCATCTCCAGATCGTGCAGCCGAGTGAAAGAAGAATCCTGGGGATATGTGGAAGTATGCATGGAAAAGTGTGAGGGGAATGAGAGGGTGTTTTTGATTGGAGGTATGAAGGGAAACGTAGGGAATGTGAAGGTGGATGTAGTTGGTTAGTGGGGTGTGCCTGCAGAAGTGAACGAGAACGGCAGTGCTCTGGTGGTCATTATTTTGTGCGGGGAGAGGATTGGTGATAGCCAATACCCTCTTCAGGCACGAAATAATCCACAGGTATATGTAGCGAGTGATGAGAAGGGTGGGTGGTGCAATGAATGAACGGAAGGCAGTGACTGATTAATTATGTGGGTGTGGATGACAGAATGGGAAGGTATGTAATGGATGCAGGAGCATACAGAGGTTTGGGGAGTGGACTTTCTGATCTCCACTTGGTAGTGGTGAAAGTCAAGGTTCAAGCGCAATGGAGGAATAGAGGGGGGGGAAGGACAGGAGGAAGTAGTCCATGCAAAGAGAGTAGAAATATTGCAAGAGGATGGAAAAAAGGCAGAATATATGATGGAAAAGAATTAGCGATTGGGTAAATATACTTTGTAGAAGATGGGAGAGGTGGAAGGTGTGCGCAAGCTGAAGTAAGAAACCTGTACTTTACACAGGAAAAATAATCCAACATATTACCATTATGCCGGGAATCTAACCCGGGGTTCTCAGGTGAGAGCCAGGCGGCAAACCACTATGCTGCGGCCAGGTAAAAGTTGTCTCACATTGTCACAATCTTGTAACCAATGTCCCTCCACCACGAACTGTGAGCCTGAAGAGGATGAGACAACTCCTTGGTACTCGGGCAAGCAGATGCTTTTAATCTACCCCAGGCACTTTCGGCAAGTCAAAATGAAGAGAGAAACATGTACTTCACACAGGAATAATCATCCAACATATCACCATTACACCGGGAATCGAACCCAAGACGCTCAGGAGAGACAAAGGCAGAAAACCAACACGCCGCGACCAGAGACACCCTTTACATGGTCGTGACATAGTGGTTTGCTGCCTGGCTCTCACCTGAGAGTCCCGGGTTCGATTCCGGGGAAAAATTAGATCATACTGTGATGAATTTTGACGGGTCGAAAGATGCAAGAACTGAGTTTTTGATGCATTAAAAACAACGAGATTACTTTTACCTCAGTTAAAAATATAAGCCAAACCAGATACTACGTGTTCCATAGCCTCTTTGTTAAAGAAACTGATGAGATGGACGCTGCGAGAAGCGGATGGAAGGACGAAGTTAACAATACAGGGAGGCAGAGACACTGGAGAAAGGGACAAAAAGAAGAATAAAATGAATGGGGCAGGAAAATGATAAAAATAAATGACAAAACATGACTGGAAGGAAAAATGTAATGAGAAAGAGACAAAACAGAATGTAATGAGGCAAAGGGAGAGGGGAGAGAAAATGGAGGAACAGAGAATAAGAAAAGCAAGAAGTGTTAATTATGGAATATATCTATCTATCTATATATACCTAGATATATCCAGATATCTATATATATCTGTATCTTGCTATCAATCTATCTATCTCTTATCTCTCTATCTGTCTATCTATCTGTCTGTCTGTCTGTCTGTCTGTCTCTCTCTCTCTCTCTCTCTCTCTCTCTCCGTGTGTGTGTGTGTGTGTGTGTGTGTGTGTGTGTGTGTGTGTGTGTGTGTGTGTGTGTGTGCAAAAATACATAAATACAAAAGTACAGATACAGATAGCTACAGAAGATGGTGAGACTGACACATAAATTAATAAATAAATGAGAGAGAGAGAGAGAGAGAGAGAGAGAGAGAGAGAGAGAGAGAGAGAGAGAGAGAGAGAGAGAGAGAGAGGGAATGAAAAAAGTATAAACGAGGCAGTGAATTAGTAAGAGAGACAGGGTAAAAAGAATATAATACAGACGATACAGGTTAAAGCTACAAGTGCACTGGGGATGCCGTTTTCTTGTGTATTGCACCGTTTGTTGTGTTATCCTAACAATAATCCATTTTACTCTCCTGAATTTTTTTTTACTCTACTTCTGGTACCACTAAATTATTCTACTCGGAAAATGATTTTTCGAAGTGGCGAAGAATGAGTCCACCTTCTTTATCTTCTTGTCTATGAGGGAATGTTTTCTGAAATGAATTTATTACTCTGACTTATCTAGAACAAAACGAAAGAAAAGAAAGATCATGTAAATGAAGGGATTAATACCCAATAATATCAGCTTCCAAGCGAGTGTCCAGCCCCAGATCTTGGAACAAACTGGCTGACATGACAGGATATGTAAAACTACATTTTTCAGTAACACGTCAACAGCACGTCACCATATTGAATGACTATATAATCCCAATGTACAAGTATAATGGTGTGATGAATGTGGTGATGATGAACTCAACTGAACTGAAAAAAAACTGTGTTAACATTCACCCTAGAGACTCGTTAAATTTAATGAAATTCGGTTCAGCATGCATGTTAGCGCGTGATTTATATCACCAAGTCCGTACGCAACGATTATATTAATTCTCATCGCTGTCTACCTGTCTTCACCATTACTGCCCACCAGATCACACACACACACACACACACACACACACAGATAATGAAAAATACAGCATAATACTCGTATGTCGACATCTATTTATCGATACTCATCTATCTATCTGTCTGTAGTCAATCAGTATATCTATCTATATGTCTTTCTATCATATATCTATCTATCTGTCCCTTTGTCTGTCCTATCTGTTCATCTTTATAACTGTCTGTCAGTCTATTTATATATATATCTGTCTGTCTGCTTCACTCATGTTTGGTAATGGAGTGAGGCAAGGGGGAGTTATATCTCCTTTGTTGGTGAATGCTTATATCGAAGAACTAATAGAGACTGTGGCTTATAGTAGAATAGTTTGGTATTTTGGAATTAGATCCTGCAGTTTGATTGCTAATGCAGCCGATATTGTAGTAATGGCACCTTCAGCAGGAGGACTCCGATTTTGTGTACATATAAATTAGGAAACGAAGCAAAGGCTATTGATATCATATTTAACACAAATAAGACTGTATGTTTTTTTTAAGCAAAATAACAGAAGTTCTAATCCAGTAATAGTCCTTGATGGAAGATCATTAACCCTTCGTTAGTCAGGTGGGGTGTTTTGGCACTCCAATTTCTTTTTTTATAAGCTCATATTTGATAGCCTGTATTTCAAACATTTCTCTCCATTCCAGTACTTTCCTGATTCAGTAAGGGGAGGGAGCACGTTGTTTGGTTTAGTCCTGCCTCTGCTGTAGTGAGAGAGAGGGGCACTTCCCCCCCCCCCCCGGAGGGATGTCCTGTAACACCATCAAACTAACCCTTCAGATCATAATGTGATATAGATTTTTTTTTAAATCATATTTTTGCATATTATTTATCATTTTCCTGATTTTAAAAATCACAAAATGTATTTTCCTTTGCGTGTTTACCCGACAAATGAGATATGAGTCCATTTGTTATAATGTTACTGATATTATAATTTATTGTATTTTATTATTATAAATGAAAAAACACCACCTACAAGGCATTCAATCTTTTCATTAGTGATTGCAGAGTTATGCTGAAGCGGCAGTATGAATAAATTTTATATGTTAGTAACACTACATGTATTTTTGTATTGGGGTAGTGTAACACCCCACCGGACTAACCACGTTTGAATACCCCACAAGACTACCGAAGAGTTAAATAATGTTAAGAATGAAATTATCTGGGATATTTTTCAGCTAATAATTTGAGTAATGGCAAAGACATTGTAAGATGAAGTAATAATTTTTGTTTATGAATTTGACTGTATTCTAAGAATTATTCTCTCTGAAAAGGTGAGTATGTTTTCACCCCGTTTGTTTGTTAGTTCGTTTCTTAGCAGGATTATTCAAAAACTAAAAGGGAGACTTGTTCAAAATTTGATGGATAAATAGCCTATGTCCCAGGGATCGATCATTTACCTTTTGGGAACGATTCGCATTGTATTACAGATTCAGGATCCTAAAAACACTTTTCGCGAAACCCTAACCAGTCATGAGAAAACCTAACCCATTATGAAGAGTGGTTTGGAAATTACGTTGCCCTTGTCAGAGAGATGCGCTCCACTGTGTAGTCCTCTAGTTTCTGGTTTCAGTTTTAATGTTTGTTATGATTTTTTTTTTTTACCAGCCCTGGGGGTAGGGGGGTTTTTCAAGAATACTCCCCCAGTATCCCTGCTTGTCGTAAAAGGCGACTAAAAGGGTTGGCGGAGGGTTAGTGTCCCTTCCCGGGAAAAAACTAACTAAAAAAACAAACAAGAAGCCACGGACAAGGACTGACCAGACGATGACGACCCAGGACCGGACAAAGGACTTGGTAATGGCTAGGTGGAATGTAAGAGGAGTGAATGATGAGGTGAAAGTGAGAGAGATTGTCCAGGTGCTTGAGGGCGTAAAAGTGGATGTACGTGGAATGACTGAAACAAAATAGAGAGGAGAAAGTGTGAGAGAATGGGAGTATGGATGGGGTATATGTGCAGGAGTAGGTGAGAAGGAGAGGGCAAAGGAAGGAGTATGTATAATTGTGAGCAAAAGATGGAAGAAGAGCATAAGACAGTATGGATCAGTTGGGTCAAGGATTGTGTGGGTAAAGTTGAAAGTTGGAATACAAATGTGGGCGATTGTGTGTGTGTATGTGCCAATGCAAGATCGTGCTAGCAGAGTGAGAGAAGAGTTCTGGACAAATGTGGAAGTGTGCATGGAAAAGTTTGGAAGGAATGAGAGAGTGTTTTCGATCGGTGATATGAATGGAAAAGTATGGAATGTGAAGGTGGATGGAATAGTTGGTGAGTGGGGTGTGCCTGCTGCGATAGATGAGAATGGCAGAGAGTTAGTGGACATTTGTGCTGGGAGGGGGTTGGTGATAGCCAATACCCTCTTCAGGCATAAAATGATCCACAGGTATACATGGCGAGTGATGAGAAGGGTGGGTGGTGAACTGAATGAAAGGAAGGCAATGATTGATTATGTGTGTGTGGATGAAAGGATGCGAAGATGTGTAATGGATGCAAGAGCTAATAGAGGTTGGGGGAGTGGACTTTCTGACCACTACTTGGTGGTGGCCGGAATTAGGATTCAAGTAAGATGGAGGAATAGAAGAAGGGAAAGACGAGAGGAAGGAGTAGTTGCAAGGAGAGTGGAAAGGTTACAAGACGATAAGAAAAAGGCAGAGTATAAGAGAGAAGTGGAGGAACAATTGGGCAATATGAATTGGAGCAGATGGGGGACGTGGAAGGTGTGTGCAGGATATTTACAGAAGAAATATGTGCAGTATGTGATGTGGTGTGTGGGAGGAAGAGAAGACGGAGGGGGGTGCAAGGAACAACGTGGTGGACTGAAGAGGTGAGACAGGCTGTGGCACAAAAGAAGAAAGCATACAATGAATGGATGAGAAATAGGGGCGTGGAAGAAGTTGAGAGACGGAAGAGAGAGTTATATGTAGAAAGAAAGAGAGAGGTGAAAAGGTTAGTAAGAGAGAGAGTAAGAAGAGAGTGGATGAGGAATTTGGAAGGAATTAGAGTGTAAAGTGGAGAGACTGTAAGAAGATGTTCTGGAAAGAGGTGAAGAGAGTAAGACAGGGTGGAAGTGAGGTTAGCAGGGGAGTGAAAGATAGAAATGGTAGATTACTAGTGGAGAAGGGAGAAAAAGTGAGCAGATCGAGAGAACACATTAAGGAATTGTTGAACATACGGGATGGAAGTAATGCGAGTATAAGTGGCTGGGGAATGGCTAGGAGAAGGAGGGAGGTGAGAAGACAGGAAGAAATCAGTAGGATAGAAGTTGTGGAAGCAATGAAGAAAGTTAAATTGGGGAAAGCCCCAGGAATTGATGGGGTGTGTGGTGAAATGCTGAAGCACGGGGGAGAGATAGTAGTAGAATGGATGTGGAAGATGTGCAGATTGGCCTGGGAGGAAGGTAGAGTCCCGGAGGATTGGAAGTCAGATATAATTATTCCCTTGTACAAAGGAAAAGGGGAAAAAGAAGTGTGTGGTAATCATAGGGGCATTTGTCTTCTTAGTATAATAGGAAAAGTGTATGGTAGGATACTTATTAACAAAGTTAGAGAAAGAACAGAGGAATTAGTTGGAGCAGAACAGGGAGGCTTTAGGAAGGGAAGAGGTTATGTAGATCAGATATTCATTCTTAGATCTTTAGTGCAAAAGTTTCTAGGGAAGGGAAAGAAGTTGTACGCAGCTTTCATGGATCTGGAGAAAGCGTATGACAGGGTGGATAGACAAGGATTGTGGAAAGTGTTAAGAATATATGGAGTAGATGGAAAGTTGTTGAATTCTGTGAAGAGTATGTATGATGGTGCTAAGGCTGCAGTGCGTGTGGATGGTGATCTAAGTGAATTTTTCTCTTTGGAGGTTGGGTTGAAACAGGGATGTGTCATGTCTCCATGGTTGTTCAGTCTGTTCATGGATGGGGTAATGAAAGAGGTACAAGGTAGGGTAGTGGATGTTGGAGTGGACCTGGTGAGAGAGGATTGTGTTTGGAAACTCCCTGAACTGTTGTTTGCAGATGATACTGTGTTGTTGAGTGAAGACGAAGGGGAGCTGCAAGGCTTGGTGGATGAGTTTGGGAGAGTGTGCAAGAAACGGAATCTAAAGGTGAATGTAGGGAAGAGTAAAGTGATGGTCTTTGAAAGAGATGAAGTCAGTGAATGTACAGCGCGGTTGGATGGTGAGGAATTGGAAAATGTGAGTATGTTTAAGTACTTGGGTAGTGTGATGAGTAAGGATGGAGGTTTGGAGGGTGAAGTGCTTGAAAGGGTACAGCAAGGAAGAAAGGTTGCTGGTTCTTTGAAAGCAGTGATAAGAAACAGGGAAGTGAGCATGGAAGTGAAAAAGTTACTACATGACAGTATTGTGATACCAACTCTAACGTATGGAAGTGAAGCTTGGACATTGTTGGAAGGACACAAGTCAAGAGTGAGAGCAGTGGAAAGGAGTTATTTAAGAGGAGCCTGTGGAGTCACATGGAGAGACAGGCTGACGAATGAGGATATAAAGGAGCGTTGTGGTGTGGATGTGGATGTGATAGAAAGTGTTATGAGGAACACACTGAGGTGGTTTGGCCATGTGGAGAGGATGGAGGGTGAAAGACTGACGAAGAGAGTGTATGTGAGTGAGGTGGAGGGAGGAAGAGGGAGGGGGAGGCCGAGGATGATGTGGAGGGATGGGGTGGAGAGGTATATGAGAGAGGGGGGTGTGAGTTGGGAGCAGGGCAGTGAAATGGCGGGGGACAGGACGACATGGAGGCGATTTGTTTGTGGCCACCCCAAACGGGATTGAGGCGTCTGGCAATAGATAGATAGATTTATTAATCAAGATCTATGGACGTACTCTGTGATTTTTAAATAGGAAATGTGATTTGCTTTTGAAGCAGTTTTCCATAGGCTACTAAAAGGCGGTAAATAAAATACTGAAATTATGGTACAGTACTGGGATACTAATCATGAAGTATGTTGTTTAGTTGAACTAATGACTTTTATCACCTTTTAAACTGGCAGAAGATAAGATTTGCATACGAGGTTGTTCAGACCCTGCACTTCTTTATATCTATATCTATCTATCTATCTATCTGTCTATCTATCTATCTATCTATCTGTCTATCTATCTATCTATCTATCTATCTGTCTGTCTATCTATATATATGTATATGAGCCGCGTTGTTTATTTGTTTGTTCTTCAATCACGCCCAAAACAAGGGCCAAAGACCCCCAGACCCATAAATATTCTGAATCAGGGTGACTCAAGGACAGTTTTAGGGGGGTCAAAATTGGAATCTGGGTCATATGAGGTCACCAGTAGAGTGATCACCTTTTTGGCCCGGACAACACCGGGTACCCCTGCAGCCCAATTTTTCGCATGGAGACTCACATGACCTCCAGTTCGGACATTGGCTATGTGAGCCTGACCTCCGAGGTCATTTGAGGTCATCGGTAATACACGCTCGAACGACTGGACCCAGCAGCCAAATTTTGGGCAAGGAGACTCACATGACCTCCACTTCGGACATAGACTATGTGAGGTTGACCTCTGAGGTCATTTAAGGTCGCTGGTCGGAGGTCATTTGTGGTCACCGGTAATGCACGCTTGAATGACTAGACCCAGCAGCCCAATTTTGGCATGGAGACTCACATGACCTCCAGGTCGAACATAGGCTATGTGAGGTTGACATTCGAAGTCATTTGAGGTCACCGATCGGAGGTCATTTGAGGTCACAGGTAATGGTAGAATTAGTCTGCAAAAGCTGAAATAGAAAGTTCCTGGACATGTTATAAACCCTCCTCAAAAGCACAAGAGGTACATGGTCTTTCTGGGGTAGAAAGAAAAATTGAACTAGAGCAAGTGAGAGTAGAGTGATCACTCTTTTGGTCCGGGCAACGCCGGGTACCCCTGCTAGTTTTAGATAAAAGTTTGTTTTAATTTTTTTTAATCGCTTAATTAAGGGAGTCAGAACAATCTTGTATAATGTGTAGAGTATAAGTAGTATCTTAATTAATTATATAAACGCCATAAAATGAATCAAGGATTCATTTTATTCAAAACTATCATTGCAAGGATTCAAATCCGTTAAACTTACAAATAAGTAAATATGTAAAAAGTTACCTGTATAGTTTTTTGTGCAACAAAACATTGTCTTCCTATCTATCTATCTCTTTCTCTACCTAACTATCGGTTTCTTAATTTACCTACAGGTACCTGTTTCTCTGTTTAGCTGTCTTTTTGTCTGTCTGTCTATCTATCTGTCTATTCATTTACAGGAATCAATCAATACTAGAAATTCTTATTTACTATTAGGTTTATTAATGTTTCTGGGACATCATTCGGAAATTTCAGAAACGTCAAATAGTAAAAATAAGATGGCATTTTTCTATACAGAACACAACTTTTAAAAACAAATTTTCGTTGACAAATTGCAAATATTAAGAAAATCTTGCAAGATAACATCACAGACATGAATTTAATGTACAAAAATTTCGGAATGATATAATGAAATTTGCGATGGATTCGTGTGTGTGTGTGTGTGTGTGTGTGTGTGTGTGTGTATGTGTATGTGTGTATGTGTGCTTACGAAATATATGGGCTTGAGAAAGTGGGAAAGAGGGAAATCTGTATGAGAAAAGAGAATAATAAATATCAAACACTGCCATCTTTCAACCTTATCTATCAAAATGAGCAGGTTCATACTTGTATAGGATACTTGGCAGCATTTCTTCCTTAACGATATATTTTGTACGTCACACCTTAAAATATCACTGCATGTTATTTGTGCATTAACTACATAGTTTGTAACTCAGAATTGGGTGCTTTCCCTTCTCTACGATTGAGTAATGCTAGCTACCGTAAGACCTTTTTTCCTTACCAGAGACTTTCAAAACTGGAGGATTTAGATGCAGCTCTCATAGCCACCCTTAGTGAGAGAGTACTTTCCCGGGTGAACACAAGCGTCTGAACGAGGCAAAAATTAGATGAAAATTATATTACTGTTGTGAATAGATAAAGGTGTTTAGACAAAGTATATCATTGAGGAAGAGGCATTCCTAATATGCAAAAGCCAGTTGCAGTCTGGGCAGACAAAATTAACACTCACAAAGGAATAGATGGCCACGGCGAAGCTGCCTCTCCTGACGGACCTCCAACAGCAGCACGAGTTGAGGATGGCCATGTTGCTGTAAGTCCAAGTCCACTGGCAGGGGCACTCACCAAATGGACTCACAGTAAGTTGCCCATGTCGACAACCAAAGATGAGGATGGCGATGATGTGTTGATGATGAGGTTTCGTAGACACAAAAATCAACTCAAATTATCCATGTTGACTACCGAGGGGATGGGGGGAGAGGAGCATTGACGATTATGATTCGGGGGATATTTGTTTGAAATCAGATTTGGTCGAGGTGAATTGTCCTTCCTGGGGGTATGGTTGCTCTAACTTGTTTTAACGCTCAGTAAATTATCTTGGTCACTTTATATCACTGAGGTGTTCGTGTCATTTGTAGGATTTTTCAGATTATAGTGATGGAATAACTGATACTGCAGGGGAACTTTTCTCTTTGATCTCTTCTTTTCTTATCCTTTATTGATTTGGTCTGACCACACAAACAGATATATGCAACAAAATTTTCTTTTGTCAACAGAATTTCTAGATAATCATTTAGATACAGTTGAGTTTTATCTGTGAGTATGGTACCTAGCTTCTTGTTCGATATTGTGACTCAGTACTTTGACACACCTAAGTTTATTTCTGTGATTAGTCAGATTCCCACCTCACTGTTGATTGATCTAATAGTTCAGGTACTTTTATGCAATTGAATTTTCCCTTGGTAAGAAGTTCTCCTTTTAATTACTTTGATCTAATATCACACATATTTACCATTACTGAGTTCTTCCTTGGCTCGGTACTATTTCTCACTCCTTTATTTTCACTAAATAGCACACGTACATCAACACAAACGAGTTTCTTTTATATTCAGTTGAATTTCTCGTTCAGTATATAAGAATCTGATACTACAAGCACTTTCATACAACTGAATACAGTATTTACAACCGAAATTCTCCTTGTTTTGTAGGATTTTTTGTATCCTTTATCTTAAATTAACAGGACAGTTGCATTCATGTCATGAATTAATCATTTGATCAGTAAGATTATTTTCTGACAGTATAATAACACAAGAACTTCAGCACAAATGAAATATTCTTTGGCTAGTATTTCTTAGTCTTTTTACCTTGATTAGATACCTGTAACAAACAAAAATGTGTAGAAATTGGTATTTTCTTCGATTAAAGGAATTCCTTGTTCTGTTATATCCACTATATTAACACGAGTATTTCCACACAGTTAATTTTGCTGATGATGACTCTTTCTTCGGATTTATGTATTTGAAGCATGTAGAGGTTGGCCGAGATTAAACTGCCTCCCTAAGCAATATCCTGCTAGACTTGGCTAATTCTAAAACTGAACAGGATTCCTATTAGTCTTTTGATCTTTAAATAGCTCGGTTATATATGGTTATATTTTAGGTACTCTTCGTGCAGCCTGTGTTTCTGTTACACTTTTAAAAGGTCTCCAGTGCCAGAGGAACACATCACTAACATATTTTATGCACAATTTTATGTAACTGATAACGTTGCATTATTCTTTAACCATTGACACTTATTCGTGAGTCAAGTTCATTTTCTGAAATATTATTCGCCAGTTTCCGAAACAGAGGCTTCATTCAATGCAATGTTTTCCTTGTACCAGAAGATCTTAAGACAGTTCGTTTTTCACAGTTTGTTACGGGCTCTCTCCTCGTAGTTGTATGCTTCAGTGTTTTTTTGTACCTGAAATGAAGTGCTGTGCGTAAATTACTGAACTCTGAATACACTATGGCTCATTACCTACTTACAGTCCCAGTTATTCACCAATTAAATATCGATTAAGTCACGGAACCTGAACGAAGCTGAGAGTTGCAGTTTGCAGTCTGGTGCCTTTGTTGACTGCACAAGTAGAAGTGTCATCGTGAGTTTCAATTACTAAGTCTTTTACGCTAACTTGGCCCAAATTTTCATTCTTTTGCAGCTTATTTCACATTGGTCAGTGACAGAAGAAGACAGTACTATGGCTGTAAATACTTTTAATATCACTCTTCGTGACTAGCAACATACCATATCGTTAAGCTTGTTACAACTATGTATTCAAGCTGGAAAGATGGCGATTTTACGTCAGGTAAAGAGGGCATATTTCGCACAGGCCTAAACCAATTCGTTATTGTGAATCCCACACATACGTCTTCCTTCTACCTTCTACCAGATAGACTCCGAAAGAACCACTATTTCTGGTTGTATATGATTTCCTTTGCACACCGGTGAGCAATACTTAATCCTTTCAGCACGAAGACATTTCCTTCGTCAATACTGATACCTCCACGAATTATTTTACTCAGGTTAGGGGAAACCTTTTTATAGGGAAGTGATAATCAACTGGTGTGCTTCCCTATAAACAGAACAATATAGCCAGGTGGTACAAGGAACTGAAAATAGGAAGGAGAGTCAAAATAATGGTGGATATCAAATGGCAGAGAGAGAGAGAGAGAGAGAGAGAGAGAGAGAGAGAGAACACGGCACTGAATAGATTTAAGGGAATCGTATATCTGTCAATCATTTTATGTATTGTTTAACACCGTATCCTATGAGGGGTGACTTTCACGCGTTCCTGTCCCTACACAGCAATGATTTCACATGACATTTCATTCTTCCTTTCATGCCTTTGTACCTTTTCTCCCCTGTTCTCCCTCGATCTCCCACGCCTTCGTCTCCAACCCACTTCACTCTCATATACTCTTCTAGTCAAACTCTCACCAGTTTGTCCACATGGAAAAGCCACTTCACAGGGCATTTGTTTTTATTTATTTTTCGACAACATCCCCTACACCACCTTGTTTGCGAATCCTTTCATTTCCCCATCTATCCCTCCATGTTAGTGGGGCAGATAATGAAAAAATGTTAAGAATGTGATGGTGATACAAGCATGAAATTTTACATGAGGTTCACCTTTAGGCTGCTTATTCAGAAGTTAACGTTAGCCAAACGAAAATCCAATATGGTCGGCATTTTTCAAGATGGCCACCAAATTATGGCTACTGGATGCAATTACTTTCATATAATTAAAACAAATTGTCTAAAATTAATCTTTGAGGGGTCAGTTCCTATGTTTTGAAACATGGAGATTCTATTTTCGCAACGTCTTGGTTTGTGGGATGGCTATATTCATTTTTGGAAGGTTTACGACATTTTTTGCCTCAGTTACCTAATATTTTACTTGCTTCATTTTTCATGGTAGGTAGGCATGTAGATGCATTGTTGTGTACTTACAGCTACAAAGTGCAGTGCAGCTCAGGCCAAACCGATAGCATTTGCATCTCCCATGACATTCGGTCTTACATCCGCATTTCATCAGCTGTTGGTGTCACATTGCACTAGGTTGGAGAGTCGTCCAGCAAACCTTCCATCCCTCGCCATGCTTTGTCCACAACCAGTCACTAGGATTTAGGCACAGTGGCGTACATACAGTTGTCTGACTGTACACGCATCGTGCCTGGAAGACAGCACATTTTGCATGTTGAAGGAGAGCATCGTGAGTTAGTGGAACAGATTTATATGTCCGCTGTTTTCTTCTAAACAAGTTCAGTTGTGTCTCTTTAACTCCTACAGCAGTACGGTACCTGTCATACATGGTGACTACATACTTCTCTAAAGTCTGCATATCAGTCTCATCAATGATTGGTGGATGTTGGCTCAGTGGCGTATCCAGGAGTTTTGCCAGGTGGGGGGAAGCACTTCGAATAATTTCCCAAAATATCCGTCACTACACTGGCGTGACTGTCCCGAACACTCACACTTTCCCAAGGATGTGTTTTGGGCATTTATGGATTTAGAGAAAGCGTATGATAGAATTGATAGGGAGGCTTTGTGGACTGTTTTTAAGATTATATGGACTTGATGGTAGGTTACTAAAAGGGGTGAAAAGTTTTTATGTAAATAGTAGAGCGTGTGTAAGAGTGGGAAATGCTGTAAGTGATTGGTTTCCTGTGACAGTGGGGCTGCGACAGGGATGTGTGATGTCGCCTTGGTTGTTTATATTTACATGGATGGTGTTGTAAGGGAGGTGAATGCAAGAGTTTTAGGTGGAGGTCTGAGTCTGGTGAATGTTGATGGTGGAGAGTGGAATCTGAAGCAGCTGTTGTTTGCAGATGATACTGCACTAGTGGCTGATTCAGAGGAGAGATTGAGACAGTTGGTAAAGGAGTTTGGAAGGGTGTGTGAAAGGAGGAAATTGAAAGCAAATGAGAATAAGAGTAAAGTGATGAAGTGTACGAGGTTGGTAGATGGTAGGGGGATGAATATAGTTTTGAATGGCGAGTTGCTTGAGGAGGTAGAGTGTTTTAAATATCTAGGTTCACATGTTGCTGTGGATGGAAGAATAGATGCAGAAGTGAAGTTTAGAATAAATGAAGTAGGAAAGGTGCTTAGAGGAATGAAAAAAGTGTTTAGATGTCGTTTGCTTAGAATGGATGTAAAGAGAAGGCTGTATGAGGGTGTTGTGGTACCGACTGCATTATATGGGGCTGAAACATGGAATATGGGTGTACCAGGGAGGAAAAGTTTGAATGTAATGGAGATGAGGTGTCTGAGGAGTATGTGTGGAGTGACGCGTATGGATCGAGTGCAAAATGATGAAGTGCGAAGGAGAACTGGAGTTGTTCGGGAGATGGCTGGTAGAGTTGAGCAGAGGGTGTTGCGATGGTTTGGGCATGTGGAGAGATTGGATAATGAGCGATTGGTGAAAAAGATAACTAGATCTGATGTGAGAGGAAGACCACGAATAGGATGGATGGACAGTGTGAAGAGACGCTGGATGCGAGAGGGATGTCTGTGGCGGTGCGTGACAGAAATAAATGGAGAGAAATTGTGAATGAATAATTGATGACGCAGTCCTGAGGAGATATTCTCCCGCACTTGGTCTGATCAGCTAGTCAGGTCAGGTGCAGGTAAGGGGATGAGTCTGTTATGATGTGGCAGGGGTAAACCAGCTCTGCTGTCGGGCCCTGCTGCGGATGTCACTGACTGCATTGCGCAGTTGACCCTTGTGCAGTGTGGTTCGGTGAGGATCTGTCCGTTCCCCCCTTTGGGGCTAAGATGCGAATGAATGTGTTTGAATGGATCAGTAAATGGGGAGTGTGTCGTCCTATCTCGGCTACCTCCCTTTCCTTGGGGGAAGCAGCATAGGTATATAGATAGATTGATAGTGATACTATACAGTGGGGCACCAATTTTCGCGTCTAATTGGGTCCAAAAATAATGCGCGAAAGTGGAATTAGCGAAAGTTGGGGCATTGTCTTTATGGCAAAAAGGCTAATTGGTTCCCAGTTATCCTAAAGTAACATCAGATTTTCATTTTCACTTGCAATACAGTACATCAAATCACTATTGTACATTGCATTGTGAGATACAAACAATAAAAACTGTACAGTACACATTATATGACGAGAAACATACCACAGAGACCAGGTTGAGGTGTTTAATGGATGTTGGGGGTAAGTATCTGAGGCGCGTGGCGGGCTTATTTAGCCACGCCAGACGTATTGGCCTTTCCTCCCGACTTTGAATGTCCCGGCCACTTTTTATCACCACCACTGCCTCCCGGCCCTCCCCCCACTCCACCAGGCTCTCCCCCTACACCACCAGGCCCTTTCCCCACACTACCAGGTATAGTAGAGGCCATTGAACCGTGAGAATCCAACACAATGGAGGTAGCACGCTCGTACACAATGGCGGGAATGGGTGGACAGAGTGTTGACATGACGTCATTCAAGATGGCGGTGGGTTGCGGGCGGGCGGTGCAGGAAATTCAAAGTTCAAAATATTGTCCCAAACCCAAAATTTGTGCGCGAAAATCAATTTTTTTCAAGCGAAAGTGGAAGTTAGGGAATATTTGGTGCATGCCGCGAAAGTGGATTCCGCGAATCATGCTGTAGCGAAAGTTGGTGCACTACTGTAGATCGTTTTTTTCTATTTTCCTTTCCGAGTTTCTCTCTCTCTCTCTCTCTCTCTCTCTCTCTCCACTTAGCACATACCGGTATGTGTTAATTAAAATTCGCTACCGGACCCACCCCAATCTGGTATTGTTTTGTACTACTGCTGTGGTGGTAGCCAATAGATATTCTGTTTTCCACTACTTATTCTTTTAGTTTGATTTTCATTGGCTCAGGCATCAGGGGTGGTGCATACGTCAAGACTGACCTAAGTAAATACATCTGGTGGGATTAACCTCTCTTAACCCATGACTCACGTGACCACTTGACCTGCCCCGCTCAAGACGGAATGATTTTCATATCACCTGCACTGTAGTGTATAGTATAGAATGGATTTTTCTGTTAAGGAAAAAAAAAAACGGCGTAAAGCTATTCATCCTGAAAATTTTCACCTAGAAAAGTAGAGGGGGGGGGGGGGAACAAATATACTGTCTCCAGGCTCCAAAAAGTGGAGGGGGACACTTCCTCCTGTCCCCCATCCAAACGAGGCCCCTGGCACACATACTTAGATCTGCTTACCTTCTAAAATGTAGTCTGGGGTGATCAAAATGGCTTCATGCAGTCTTCAAAAATTCTACTTTTTACAGTTGTTTGTAACAATAATTCTGCAGTGTTTGTTTGCAACTGGCTACAGGGTGAGAGGATATGGTGCAGGATTAGAAGATGTGGCTGAGGGGACAGCAAGGCCATTTTTACACCTCATCAGGATTCAAGGGCAAAACATCATCAGAGCTCTAATATTAACCACATTATCTAAGGTGATAGGGAAAATTGTTAAGTTATAACTGGTCATTTTTTCTCAAGGCTTTTATGGTATTTAGTCTAGCTTTCAGTTTCAAAGGATATTTTTGCTCCCAAATAAATAATTTTGGAAATAGATAATATTGTTTAATATATACGTGGCAAAATTAGGAAAACTGTATTGTCATACTAGAACTATGCCAAAAATCCCTTTCAGCATTTCCCCCAAATTTTCCCAGGGGGGCCAAACTGTCCCCCCTACACCCCCAGTGGCTACGTGTATGTGTTGGCTAAGTTTCGAGAAGACTGTGGCATGTTCATACACATTTCAAGTGTCCCAAGCAGACTTCTTTCCTTTGCATTGAAATGCTGACACTACATCACAACCACTAAATCATGGAAGGACGGGATTCCTCTTTTTTTCTTCTAGCCCACGTACAGAGCAGATCTCATAAACGGGGATCTATTTAAGGCTTCGTCCTTGACCAAAGGTAATCCACAGTTTTGCAAGACCCAGCTCTTTCATGGATGTAAAACACGATACTACTATTAAAATCATATGTGTCATTTCCTTTAATCACCAATACATTGTTGTCATTTAAGACTGAATCTTTTGCATGCACAAACATTCGTGTATCCGCCTTTTCATGAGTACAAGGAAATACATTGCTTGACTGGACTGTGCATTGTTCCCTTGGGTCACAACGATCATATTTGATGTTTGGAAGCCAGCAGTTTTGTCTGCTAGAAAATGAAAGAGCTCCGTTTTGTTGGTGTAGTCTCGCAGAAATTTGTGCCAATTATTGTGTGTTTTGGTGAAGTCTGTCACCCTCCTTCTCATTCCCTGCCCTTGCTGTGTTTTTGTCTCAGCCTTCAGACTAGATGGAATGTAAACATCAAAAACTATATCTGAGCACTTGTGCATTGTGGCATAAGCCTTTAATGGAGGAATAACATCTTGCATGGCATACTGACCGAAAGTTTTTGATACTCTGGATGCCAAGGTATTAACTGAAGCTGTGCCATCGATGACAATAGTATCTGCCACTGGTTCATAATCTGGCATCTTGACTCTGGATTCAAGGAACTCAACCAGTTGAGATTTCTTGGCTATATGAAGTTGTCCACTGTCACTCAGGGAGGCCGGGAATGGACTGTTTTTATGCTTAAAGAATTCTATTAAGTTATACTCCCATCTTTGACAAGAGATAAAAAGATGAGAGAAAAGATGGAAGTCATCCTTCAGTGTCTTTTAAGTACAGCTGCTTGAATGTGCTCCTCTTTTCACGAAGTCAACTATGTTCTTAATTTGCTCGTAAAATTGAACCTCGGATTCAAGTGCTTTCATGAATGCATGACATACACATTCACGTTTCTCATAGTGTGTGGCTGCTAACCCAGCACGGTCAGGATTGGCAATTTACAGTTGGAGAAATTTCCGGGCGGGACACCGCGTAGAAGGCAGCAGGAGCGGCAAATAATTTGATCTGGTAACAATGTTGGGGGTAAAGGAGGGGTGGGACGTGCGGGGTAGGTGAGGGATTGGGGGGGGTAGCTGTGTGTTGGGAGGGATGGGAGTGCATGTAGCTGTGTGTTGGGAGGGATGGGAGTGTGGGTAGCTGTGTGTTGGGAGGGATGGGAGTGGAGGTAGCTGTGTGTTGGGAGGGATGGGAGTGGGGGTAGCGGAGTGTTGGGGAGAGGCTTAGTAGCCATTTAATGTCGTAACATAATTTGCTTTGATTTTTAATAAATGTGTTTTTACGATAGGGCAGCGGTTCTCATACTTTTTAGTGTGTGACCCTATTTGGAATATTTCAAGACCTCGCGACCCACAGGGTAAAAAAATCAAAGGGAGTATGAACTTTTTTCTACACACACACACACACACACATACAGTAAATACATACAGAAAGAGAGAGAGAGAGAGAGAGAGTAACCGGTATATAGCCTATAGTAGTTATTATGAAAAAAAACTAATAGTATAACAAGGATAATTACAATTTCAGTTAAGTAAGTAAAATACACTGAAAGCATTAGGCCTATTCTATGTCCCTGCGATCCATCAAAATTTCCCTCGCGACCCACCTTTGGGTAGCGACCCACAGTTAGAGAATCACTGTGATAAGGGAACACAGGAAGTAGCAACAAACTGTAAAGTAATGGTTTATGACATGATGAAAAATGGTCAGTTCAGTGATCATGCAAGGCTGATATAAACACACAGACATTACCAACACGTAACCTTATATAATGACTCGTCCCCCTTCGGCAACCCAGACTACTGTCAGACGCTTACCTCAGATACGTTTCAGAAAAGTGATCATACATTCTTAATTGCGACGTGGATATGTCGTGTATAGAAAATAAAGTATATACATAATATTCCATTTCTTCGTTGTTTCAGTCAACCATTAGTATTTTTTACCCCAAAAGGCATTAAAGTATGTCAGATTTTAAGACAAATGAATCTTTGTTAGCTGTCAATGTGAATTTGATATATTTCCTAAATCGTAAGCACATGCTGGCTGCTTGTCACAAACTAATTTAAACATAAACCAGACCTAGACCTTTTCAGGTCAACCAATAGCGTCTGCGTGTGTGTGTGTGTGTGTGTGTTGTACAGTGTATAATACTGGGTCTCTCGCTTCTAACTCTTTCAGCTTATCTCACAGAGACTCATAAGTAGGCTTAGGATAACCATGCATTTGCATATGTGTATATGCAAATGCATATTCTAGTCATTTATGAGCGTAAGGGCACATTTCTACTTTTTTGTTTATTTATACGGCCTATTCCTTGAAATTTCCTGGGTATTGTAACTTCTTCAACCTGTAATAATATTTAAAGTCATAATATCCATCAGATCACAGTGAATTATATACTGTTTCATTGGCTGTGGTTGGGAAGGCTGTGACTTGATGGTCAGTAGACAGCAGCTGAATGAGATGGATTCGTGTTTCACCACTTGACTCATCAGAGTCTGAGACGCATGCATGGCCTGTGAGTAATATACAATATATATATATATATATATATATATATATATCGTTGCCTTAGTTCCTGATAGGGTCGGTCGCTCTTATATGTTGTCGTCTTTAACTTCTGTCCAATGCGTCCTCTTACTCCAGGCCTCACTGCCTCATTTCTTTCTCAAGTCCATCTCTCTACCTAATCCTTTGTCTTCCCCTCATTCTTCTCCCTTCAATTCTGACTCCTCCATGCCACCTTCACAGGATCAACTTTCCCCATCCTGGTCACATGCCCATACCACCTCAAACGTACCTCTCTTGCCTTCTCCACAATTGACAACTCCTGCCTCTGCTCTGATGTCATCATTCCTCCTTCTCTCTCTGTGACACTCCTATCAGCCATCGCAGCATCCTCATCTCTGTCCTCTCCAGATGTTTCTCTCCATTCTTCCCCAGCTCCCAGGCTTCTACACCATACAGCAATATAAAAGGAACCTTTGGAAGATGGCTTCAGGTCATTCCTCCAGCTACCTCACACACCCCAAAGGGGAGCGCGTTCTCCAGTTAGGAAAGCACTGGTTTACAAGAACATTGCCAACCGAGTGCTAACCCAACATAGTCATTGGTATTGACACATTCTATCATTGATGTTTTTTGCTTCTGGTTCAGTTAATAATGTTTGTTTATCCAGACAAATGTTAGAACGCGTAGTACTAGACTAATGCATGAAATTTATCAGAAACTCAGTAGAATAGAATAGTAGGGTTGAGAAACACCTCTTGTTTAAATGTAATGGGACAAATAAGTCCTTCCTTCCACCTAATTCCCAGAAAGTATTATTATTCAGCTATATTTTCCTCAACTGTAAGTTATATAAGACAATAAGTATGTGATATTATATTTTAGACTGTGTGCAAGGAGTGGGCGGAGAGAAGAACTGCCTGCCAAAATTTAATGCGTTTGGGTGAGTGTGTAATTCACTGGGTCGGTCAGGATAATGTGATTGGCATAATCGCCAGCTCATAACCCTCCAGGAAGAGAGCTGAGAGCTCATATAGTCCAATCTAGGGCAAGGCTGTGACCTTCACACACGCACACAATCAATCCCTCCCTCAAGAGGAACAGTAACCTCCCATATCGTTCGTGAAACTTTTCGCACCCGATCCGGCGCGAACCCCCTTCTTACTAAATGGCAGGCGAAAGCATTACCACTACGCTAGTTGGTGTGTGTGTGTGTGTGTGTGTGTGTGTGTGTGTGTGTGTGTGTGTGTGTGTGGAGGCTGGTTAGAACAATTGTGTGGAGGGGGGACCGCTACTGCTAGAACATTTCTTGATTTTACATTACGAAAATTTCGTAAAACGTTAGGTGCATGGACAATTTGCAGCAATGCAAGTCTTACATAATGCTGGTAATTTTGTGTGAGTGTCGTGTGTATTTTGTCAAAAATATCACCATCTTTAACTGCGACATTATGTCCGTATTCACTTTAGATGACAACTGAAAAATAGACTGATTGTATCTTATTCCTGCCAACCGAAAGGTTACCAATATGACTGTATGTAAGGTAATCTACTGCGTATGTCAGAGAGAGAGAGAGAGAGAGATTATGCACGTTTAATACTCGTATAATCATGCGCGTATTCATATAAACATAAAGTTATATACACCTATTAAAATACGAGGGATTTGCCCAAAGAAAGTGTTGACTGCAGTATGCTTAAATTTATAGTCTGGTGTGAAGGCCAGGAGCCTCTGTGGTACAGTGGTAGAGTGTGCGTTTCGTACACGGGTGGACCAGGGTTCGCGCCCCGCCAGGGTAATAAACTTTGGGAGTGTTCACCCTGCCACGTACTGCATTGGCGGACACAAAGGGTGCTGTGGTTGAACCAGTGTCGCTTACTGTAAAGTATGCTTGCACCCAGTCGGCTTGCACGGGCCGATTACACTTGGTTCACAGACTACACACACAACCAAAGCCACTCCAACACTACAATTACACTTACAAGCACTTCTCACCCTAAATACAATCTCTACCAGACAGTCTAAGCCACTTGATAGAGATACATTGGCTGTATCGTCCCAACTTCGGTGGGGATAGGCCGGTCCTGCAGTGGATACTCAAATGGCTAATGATGATGATGATGAAGGAAAGGCTCATCCATCCGTAAGCAGGTAAGTGCCTACTGTATATGACTATGAAAGGATAACAAATTACGCCGTCAGTCTAAAGGATGCATTTTCTTTATTGTGCCAGCGTTCGGTCTTAAGATAACAGTAGTTGACTTATACAAATATAAAATGGACTATTACAGGATGATTGATTCGGTAATCAGTGCAAGCTGCAATGAAAGTTACAGTATCTTTGTTAAGCAACTTGCATGAGAAGCAGCTGAAATCAGTTCTAAATATTTGTAAATTCTCGGTCAACAACAGAAAGCTTTCTGATGAGGGGACGGAATGACGGAGGCGAATGATGAGGTTACGTATTGGCGATACCTGTTTGCTTAGGTATTGAACTTATTCCATCAAATATTGAACCATCATTAGCAGCTTGTTGCCACTACCTTTTATTATTAATAGAAAAATTTTATTGGAATGATTATCTACACAGAGTTTGTTGACTCAATTAATGGCTACTTGACCTCTCCCTAACACTCACCCACCCTCATCACCACCCCTCCTCTCCCCTGTCACTCACCTTCCCCGCAACTCCCACCCTCTGCTTTACGCCAAGCACTGTTACGATATCATTTCTGTCCGTCGCCACTGCTGCCATCTACACAGTGTCCCGTGCGGAAATTTCTCCAACATAATGTGTCAAGGGTACGAAGGTCATTTGATGCTTCCTGAAAAGGATTACCAAACTCCTGTATATCAGTGGTTAGCTTTTCAGCTCTCTTAACAAATACCTTTTGAACCTTTTGTGTATGATCATGATGTTCACTATGTTGAGCTTCATTCTTGACATCTGATGATTTCTTATACCCCTGAACAAACCGGCTCTCACCAGGCCCAGCAACAATCCATTTTTTGGGTGCTGATGGATCTTCATTTAGGCTAGTGGTTCCTCCATCGCCCATTATAACAGCATTTGCCTGTTCATGGGCTTGGTCTATTGACATGACCGAGAACAGTCGGTTTGATTTGTTGACAACAAAGTTTCGTGCAGAGAAATCTCTCGCCACATCTGTGTGTTGCTTTTCAAAAGATAACATGCCCCTAAGGTGTATATTGTAGAAAGTAAACAAGCAAACTTCACATTGTTGTTGGCGAAGAAATACGGAATCGGCTCTGTGAGGGTTTCACAGAGACCAAAATTTGCCTCTCTGAAAGACCGAATTAGCATAAAGATAGACAATTCCATTGTCAACACCAGGTACCAAAACTGAAACTGGGGACTCTGCTGTTTGCACATTCTACACCAGTTTTCCAGATTCAATAAATCAATTGACTGCTCAACAGCCTCTTTAGGGTATTCCTTATAAGCTGTTGTCAAGAGCTTGCAGAAAATGCAGGCTGTTATCTGCAATGCCTGACGTGCCTCTGTGACACCAAATATTGACAAGAACGAATCTTCTGTACCTTGAGGGTAACACCAGACTCAACGAGAGCACCTGTCCACCCACTATCATGAAGTAGTGTTCCCATGGACCTTAGGGCAGACATCTCTACATGCATACCAACAAACATGAGAACAACCTTCTCTTCACCATAGAACTCTAGCCATTTCCAGTGAATCTTCTTAGTTACTGCATAAATTGGCTGGTCTGTAGTTATGACAGGTACTTGTCCAGGATTACGCAAATTTACCGTTTCATAAATTTTTGCCATCACACGTATTATTGTAGCCACAGAATGAGTTTCATCTCTAAGTACAGGCATCAAGAATGTGATGCTTACTTCAGATTGTGAATTTCTCTTTTTTGATGCATGGTAGGAGGACTATATCACATGTACAGAGTCATTCATGTCTTTAGTGACTCTTACCTTTTCAAGCTATTCATATCCATATGTTAAGTTTGGTTTGAATAAAGTGACTATTGAGCAGACATCTGGAGACACAGTACCAGGAAGTCTAGGTTTCTTTTCAGTGAAATTAGCTGGAGGAAAATTAGTGAATGGCTCGAGGAACTCTGGGATTGTTTTTTATCTTACCACTTTGAATTTGCAGTGATGAACTTAAGTGACCTTTGTTATCTGAGCTGGGATGCTGGAAATCGGGAATGCTTGTCCCATGGAACGATGTCCGTGCTGTCGTGGAAGTTGCATTATGGTTAATGCTGTCCATGGCAGCTGTTACAAATAACTTTTTCCGTATCAAGCACACACCGGGCATTACTTAACGTAGTCGTCATCTTACGACGGGCAATATCTCGGATATTGATGAAAATTGTTTGTTTTCAGACCTTAATACCTCGGAAAGTATAGCACTTAGGGAAATGAATCAATAAACATTTTACTCAGGAACTCTTCCTCTTGCGAATGAAAGTATCCCCAAGTCTGTAGATCCTTGCGTTAATGAGTAATGACTTGAGGGAAAAAAATAACTAACTTTCGCCAGGAGAACGGCGTGAGAGCAGGACGTGTTCGTGCGTCTGCCCGCGGCACCGACAATGGCTTTGCTCTCAACATAACAACTTACTCCACTACTAAATAAACTAGACACTGTTGCATCCAAGGCATGCCTTATGTTACCATTACTTAGGTAGTTTCTAGTACTCTTGAAAAGATGCTTGGCAGGGGTGGATGATGCAAGGGTCTGTGTAAGGCAGGAACAGACTCGGATGAGAGATGTAAGAAACCATCGTCCTACACCTGGCTGAGTTACAGAGGTGACTGAGGTATGTTTCCTCGGGTGCTGGGAGGCTATCCCCACCCTTTGGTGATGAGATCAAGTGGCGGCCACTTCAAACTGCGGCGCGAAAACACTTGCAGTTATAGCCATTACCCGGTGCCCCTGATCCACCAATATCGCATTGGACATAACCGTCTTCCGGTGCTTGGACGTTAAGACTGAAGGGCATTCTACACCATCTTAAACATACCCAGTGATCACATCATCCTCTAGTTGTGATGAAATTGCTGGCACTCTGTCGTATGAAACACTAAGGCGACTGTCATGCAACATTTCAATGAGAGGTTTCTTTCTGGTCTTTGCAAGGACAGACAATGCAGCACAAACAGGAAATTGTGTTCCTCGGTCTTTTGAATGCCTGTGACATGCTGCTGCTTCTGTGATCCTAGCATGATAGTTATATTGGAGTACTTGGGCCATAGCAATAGCTGTTTTCGATGCACCAAATTACAACTGTGATTTAATGTCTGTTCCATTCTCAGTCACGGAGATATATTGGAAAAGTTTTGTAAGGGCTGATTCAAGACATCCTGTTTTTAAACTTTCATCAAATTTGGACTTGTGACCGAGCATGCATCTGCATATGATCTGTGCAGCTTTAGCAAGAACAATCTCTTCAGTGTAGTCACCAGCATTACCTAAAACAAAACTAATATCTTTATGAAAGGCAAGGATTACACCTCGCCTCTTGTGACGAGCTTCTAGTTCAGGCATTTGTGTCATTAATTTGTCTTTCAACCTGGAAGAGTTGACATTTTGGCCCTTCAATCCCAGTTGCTCAAGCCGCTGTAAATACAGTGTAGTCAACTCTGCGAGCTTGAATATTACTGGATCAGTACCCTGTCAAACATATTTTGTTTCATTTATATTTGTATCTAGTTCAGAAAATGCTGTAGCTTTGATTTCGTGGCCATGCGGTGTTTCATTTTCGTTTTCCTGAATTTGTTTCCTGAAATGAGCCCCCTCTGTGTTGTACCAAGCCACCAGACAAGCAGGATGATGCTTTAATTCCAGGGCCACAACATCTCCACTGAGCTTCGCCAACAGTCTTCCATCATCCAGGTTCTGAGCACACTCATTCAGTCTAACATTCAGTTGCACTGTCATGGTTTGTTAAAGTGATGACGTAGGTTCCTAGAGAGCATTCGGCAACATTTGACTTCGTTCTCGGCACTTTTGTTTGTCGTTCTCCGTTTGTTTCAGTTGTTCCTGTTCTTTTTCTTACCTTTTCCAGCTTCGTACTGATAATCATGAACTTACAGCTTTGACATATTGCCTTCCACCTCCACAAACTTGCTTCAGTACCGTCACGTTCGTCTAATCGGACAGGATCAAGCATGACTGGAAACGCATTCCTTACTCTGAATGGAGGGCCAATTTTTGCAATCATACTCTAGTCATCTTGTTCTGTACTAAATAAAATTGGTGGCCATTTAAGATCTTCCTTTTTGTCCTGTTGACAAAGAAAGCACTTGTTCCAATCTCATTGCCCCTTGGACGAAGATTCTCCAATATCAGCCATATTCAATAATATATGGTAATAAGCAGTTAAAGGCTGAGGCCTGATCCTTTTTCCTCCTTAACCCGCCTCGTCCCGTCGACATATGGGTACGTTGCAACGATTTGCGTTTGCCAGTCCTGGCGACGTACCAGTACGTCGTGCAATTGCAATGTGCATAATTTCGACAATTTTCAAATTTCGCGCTTGATTTGCGGTACGTACCCTCTCCTGAACTTCCCCTACCTGCCACCAGGCGGGGACACTCGGTGACCCCGCGCGACCCGCTCTAGCCCACCACTTGTCCACTCACCTGGTAGCCACGGTCCTGCTCAGACATGGCTAAGAGAGGTCTCTCAGACAGCGAGATTCAAGTCGCCCTGGACACCTTTACCGGTGACAGTGATTCCCCACTGGACGACGAGGAGATGGACAAAGATTATGTGCAGCCAGAGGAGGAAGAAACCACCAGCAGTGATGAGGAAGTTCCGTCACCCAGGAAGCGGCAGTACGTGACTTACCGTGCTGCTAGAGAGGGGCAGGAGGCAAAGAAGGCACGTGGTATATCCTATCCCTATCCCCAGCGTGATTTGGAAGCAGAATTCGAGGACGAGGACGAGGACGAGGATGGAGCCGTGGGACATGCTGCCACGTGGTATGGACGGGAGGTGATTACACATCGTGGCCCAGAGCGCACACCACGTCGTATGAGCAGGTATGGGCCTAGCATTCTGTTTGGGGAGCTAGGAAGTCAAGTGGAGGGAGTGGGGAGTGAAAGGGAAAGTCCAGGGATTAGGGAAAGTGAGAGTGACGTGAGTGAGTCATTGCTCTCCCTAAGTAGTGTGAGGCAGCATAGTGGATCACGTGGGCCAGTGCGGGTGCGTTCCTTATCACGTGGGGTTGTGAGGGAGGGGGAAGGTGGGGAGGAACCACTCCAAAGCACGTCTTATGCTCCCCAATATCCCCTAACACGTGGTCGAGCTAGGTTGCGTGAGAGAGCACGTGGTGTGGTAATGGAGGGGGAAGGTGGGGAGGAACCACTCCCCAGCACATCTTCTGCTCCCCAATATTCTCCTATTTCATCCCCACAGCCCCCTAATGTTCCTCAAGGCCGTAAGGGTAAGGGAAAGGGAAAGGGTAAAGGCAGAGGGAAGAGGAGTGACAGTGGGGAAGCCCTCCGTACTCCTTCTCCCCATCCTCCCCAACTAGGATCTCCTCCCCACCCAGACGAAGGCGGTGATGGGGCTGATGGGGACGAGGGATTTGTGTCGTGGGATTGGGAGGATGGGAGTGGTTTTTCTCCCCTCATTCACCCCTTCACTGAGCAAGGGCGATCTGGCTGCATTGCACCAGGAATTCACAGTAATTCCACCAGGTTGGATTTTTTCTGCCTGTTTTTCAGTGAGGCATTTGTTGAGCAGATTGTACACCAAACAAACCTGTTTGCAAGCGCCCAGCGCCTAGAGAGTGAAAGATTGGGAACAAGGAGTAGGCATTCTATGATCTATGATTACCCTGTCTCCCTTCCAGAAATGTTCTTATTTTTTTGCCCTGGTCCTTTTGATGGGTATTATAAGAAAGAATAGAATTCCTGCTTACTGGACTAGGGACCCTGTTATGTTTACCCCCATATTTGGTCAAGTGATGAGCCGTAATTGGTTTCAACAAATTCTAAGTCGCCTCCATTTTTATGATGCTCATGACCCTGCAAATGCAAACAACACTGACAAAATGAGGCGAATTCGGTTGGTCTTTGATCACCTCAGGCAAACCTTTCGTTCCTCATTCTATCCCTATAGAGATCTCGTCATAGACGAGAGTCTCGTGTTGTGGAGAGGCAATATTTCATTCAGACAGTATATACCCAGCAAAAGGCACCGTTTTGGGTTCAAGATCTTTGTTATGTGTGACTGTAGGACTGGATACGTGCAAGACATAGTCTTGTACACCGGTGCACAGACAGACATAATAGAAGATCGAAGTATTGGACTGTCGGGAGCAGTGGTAAAGACGATGATACAAGACTACCTTTCATCGCAGTCACGTTCTCTACCTCGACAATTGGTACACTAGCCCTCTTCTCGCTCGTTATCTTCACACACATGAAACGGGAGTCTGTGGAACCGTAAAGGTGAACCGGCGTCACATGGCCAAGGTAGGGCGGAAACTTGCAAGGAGTGAGGTTGTCTTCTTCAAAGCCAACAACATCCTTGCCACAATGTGGAACCACAACAGAGAAGTAAGCCTCTTGTCCACGGTTCACCGCCCCTTGATGCACCGTACTGATTCAGTAGATTACTGTAGTGAGAGCAGGCGTCGTGTTTGGAAACCTGAGTGTGTTATGGATTACAATATAAACATGCGCCTCGTGGACCAGTCAGACTCCATGATATCGACGGTAGAGTGTGCCAGGACAACGATGAAGTGGTATAAAAAAAC
The DNA here is from genome assembly GCF_032717465.1 of Coenobita brevimanus. Lineage (NCBI taxonomy): Eukaryota > Metazoa > Arthropoda > Malacostraca > Decapoda > Coenobitidae > Coenobita > Coenobita brevimanus. The sequence goes on from NC_136969.1 coordinate 7,977,114, forward strand.
TGTTCTTTCACTTACTAGATATCACTGCTCTGAATTGCCACCACCTTCACGCCATGACCACAGGAGTTCAGGAAACATTTGAAGGGTTTGTGAGGGAGCTCACAAGAGAAATCTTTGCAAAGTATGCTGTTGAAAGGCCCCAACATCGCACCCGCACTGCCCCTATTACCCAAACTCCCCAGAGAATATCCGGCCGCCATTTCCCCACTCCTATCCCTCCCCAGCCAAACAGACCTAGGCCCCAACGCAGGTGTCACGTGTGCAGTAACTCCCAGGTGAGACTCACGACACAGAGGAAGGACACCCGCTATGAGTGCGTGCAGTGTGACGTGGGTCTCTGTATTCACCCATGTTTTAGTGAATATCACACGTTGATGCAATTTTAGTATGGTGTGAATGCGAAAGAACGCTGAAATTATGAGGTAAATATGACAGACAGACGCTCAGTGAAATTATCAGTCAAGTTGATCTCCAAATATTAGTATAAAGGGCATACGGGTCGAACATAAGTGAAAACATTGTGTGTAAGTATATAAATCTGCCCTAAGTTGAAACTTACATAGAGAGGGTTGTATGATGCGATATTCTGTCGCTCAGTGCAATAAATACGGCCCGTAATTATATAATTATTATTATGGGACATTCTTACGGGTATAATATAAGTTCAAATTATTGTATGTGATGATATATATTCTAAGTCAAATATTCATAGCGTGTGTATAAAGATAAGATTTCCTGACGCTCAGTTGAATGAATAAGGCACGTATTAGTCAAAATAAAAGTCAGGAAGTGATAAAGTGAATAATTAGTATATAAGTGTGTGAGTGAATTAGTATATAAGTGTGTGAGTGAATTAGTATATAAGTGTGTGAGTATTATGTTTGTCGAAACATTCCTTGCGAGGGTATTTTCAGGCGATATTCTCACGCTCACTTGAATAAATAATGGCAGGAAGTATGTACAGTGCATTATAGGGGTGCAAACGTGTGTAATGTAAGTGGGAAATTATAATTGGAGTGAATGAATAAAGTAGATGATGAAACACGAGTGTTTGAGATCGTGGTTGCTACGTGAATATGCGCTAGCATATCGCTAAATGCCCTCGTAATGAATGAAAATAATTGAAAACCTTTACAGTGGTGGAGGAAACGTTCTATGTAAAGGGGAAAATAATTGGAAAGTGATAAAACAATTTGGTATGTTGAAATACGAGTCATAGCGAGTGCGCTTACTAAGCTGATGTGCGCTATACTTATGCTGCATGTCATCATAATGAATGAAAACATCTGAAAACACTTACAAACAGTTGTAATTGGTAAAATGTCATTGAAACAGAAGTATACAAGTAGAAAAAATGATAGGTTGACTCATACCAGAAACTTAGCATATAGCATGTTACGACTGACTAAACTCACATGCTCGCTTGCGATGGTACAATGCTTATTTTTCATATATATGTGTCTGAAATCCATTATATTGTTACTGTTATTGTTTATTAGTTCAAATTCAATAAATATAGAGGTGTTGTGTGTTGTTTCTCCCATTATTCCTTACCATAGAAAACGTAAACGCATATCCAGCCCATTAGAGAACACCATACCTGCGGGGGGGAACCGCACCTGTACGGACCACTTATAGACCGTGGGAACCACTCTCTTTGTGATTTTCCTTAGTTTCTCGACCTAAGCGGAAGTTTTAGCAAAAAAAAAAAATTTTCCAAAAAGGCTCAGGACTGGGGGATGTCATAGGTGTGGAAAACCTCGGGACGTGACGGGTTAATTATAAGCAGTTTCTTGTATGGAATACAACTACGTTCATGCATTAAATTGCCCTACTGCTAGCCTGATCAATCATCCAGTGTCATTCAACTCCCATGCGATCTGTACACCATCCGGATGACTTTTTTTTTTTTATGCGAGGAAGAAGGAACAAAAGGCTGAGCCCGCATTAATGTTCCCTCCAAGATAGAAACAAAACAATACAAAAGAAAGCCGAATTCAAGATCCATTCATTGCAAGATCCCTGGACACACTGCTTTCGAAAGACAGGAGATCATAGGAAGTAGGAAATACAGACAGAGGTAGACAGCTCCAGAGTTGACCGGTTGCATAAATGAAGGACTGAGAGTAACGGTTAACTATTACATTAGAGAGTTGGACAGCAAAGGGATGAGAGTTTGTTGCTAGATGGGAGACGGGTGCTACGTGCCTGTCGTAGAGGTGGAGGGATGCAAGCAGACAGTTCAGAGGAGCAGTGAGCGTGGAAGTAGCGATAGAAAAGAGATAAAGAGGCAACAGCACGGCAAAGAGACAAAGGTTGCAGGGAGCCAGTAAGAGGAAGAGAGTTGATGAGACGAATAGCTTTTGAGTCCACCCTATTGAGAAGAGCTGTATGTTGGGAGCCTCCCCACACATGAGAGTTGTACTCCACACAGGGGCGAATAAAACCCCTGTATAAAGTCAACAACTGTGCAGGAGTAAACAAGGCACAGAGTCGGCTTAGCACACCCAATCTCTTGGATGCAGATTTCACAGGAGATGCAATATGATCTTTCCAAGATAAGTCCCATGTGAATGAAACCACAAGCATGTTCAAAGATGATGCAGGATTGAGCTGGATATTATCAGACATTAGTGGGTATTCCTGTGGAAGATTTTGATGGGTTGATAGGTGTAAAAACTGAGTCTTTGATGCATTAAAAACAACAAGATTACTTTTACCCCAGACAGAGATACGAGCCAAATCAGATATTAGGTGTGCCATAGCCTCATCCCTTGTTTGTTGAAGTAACTGCTGACATGGACATTGCAGGAACCGAATGGAAAGGTGAAGGGTGGAATCATCAGTGTACGAGTGGATAGAGTTAGATGTACAGCTTAGAAGATCATTGACGAATAAAAGGAAGAGAGTTGGTGATAGGACAGAACCCTGAGGAACACCACTGTTAATAGATCTAGGAGAAGAACGATGGCCGTCTACAACAGCATCTACAGAACGACCAGAAAGAAAGCTAGAGATGAAGGCACAGATAGAAGGACAGAAACCGTAAGAGGGCAGTTTGGAAATTAAAGATTTTTGCCAGACTCTATCGAAAACCTTTGAGACGTCAAGTACAATGGCAAAGCCTTCGCCAAAGTCTTGAAAGGAAGATGACCAGGAATCTGAAAGTAGGTGAGATGATCGCCAGTGGAGCGTCCCTGACGGAATCCATACTGACGATCAGAAAGATGGTTGTGATAGGAAAGATGCTTTAAAATTTTTCTGTTAAGAATGGACTCCAAAGCTTTTAAGATACAGGATGTTAAACCAATTGGACGATAGTTAGAGGGTTGGGAACGGTCACCCTTCTTTGGGACTGGCTGAATGAGACCAAACTTCCAGCAAGAAGGAAAGGTATAAGTAGAAAGACAAAGGCGAATGAGTTTACCCATGCAGGGTGTAAGTACAGAAGCACAGTTCTTGAGAACAACAGGAGGGACCCCATCAGTCCCATATTCCTTGTTAGTACTGAGGCCAGTGATGGCAGAAAATACATCAGCTGAAGAAATTTTATTTTCAGCCATGAGGAAGTTAGAGGAGGGAAGTGAGGGAGGAACAGCACCGGAATCATCTAAGGTGGAATTGGAGAAAGTCTGAGCGAAGAGATCTGCTTTATCAGTAGAAGAAATTGCTACAGAGCCATCAGAGTAGAAAAGAGGAGGGAAGGATGATGAGGTAAAGTTGTTAGAAAGGTTTTTGGCAAGGTGCCAGAAGGAGTGGAAAGAATTCGAGTTGGAGAGTTGAGAGCATTTAGAACTGATGAAATTATTTTTTGAAGAGCAAAGAACAAACACAGCACAATTCCGAGCAGAAGCATAAAAATGTTATTTGGTGGTGGGTTGGCTCTGGTACCTTTTATAGGCCCTCTCCTCGTTGCGGACAGCATTAGAACAAGCATGATTAAACCAAGGCTTTCTTGCATTAGTCAGAGGATATGAGAAAGGAATGTATGCTTCCATGCCCGAGAGAATAACCTCCGTAATGCACAAGGCACACTCAGATGGCTCCCGGCCACGGAAGCAATAATCATTCCAGAGAGAATCAAAGAAGTACTGCCTGAGGGCCTCCCAATCCGCAGCTCTGAAGTGCCACAGACGACGTTTCTTTGGAGGGTCCACAGGCCGTACCGGAGCGATAGGACAGGTTAAAGTAACAAAGTTATGATCAGAGGAGCCCAATGGAGAGAAAAGATTAACAGTGTAAGCAGAAGGATTAGTTGTAAGGAAGAGGTCAAGTACTGTATGTTGGAGCTCTCTCCAAGGCGGTCAGGGATATGGGTAGGGTGCTGTACAAGCTGCTCTAGGACATTAAGGATAGAAAAGATGAAGGCTTGTCTACCAGGTGGATCTGTGAAAGGAGAGGAGAGCCAAAGGTGGTGGTGAACATTGAAATCTCCTAGAATGGAGACTTCAGAGAAAGGAGAAATGGATAGATTGTGTTCCACCATAGAAGTAAGATAGTCAAAGAATTTTTGATAGTCAGTAGAATTAGGAGATAAATAAACAGTGCAGATATATTTAGTCAGAGAATGACATGAGAGCCAAAGCCAAAGAGTAGAGAATTCAGAAGAATCAAGTTTAGGAACATGAGAGCAAGATAGGTCGTTGTGTATATATATGCATGCATCCACTTTTGGCTTTGAAATGAGTATGGAGAAAATGGGAGGATACAGAGAAGGGTTTGCTGTTAGTTGCCTCAGACAGCTGGGTCTCAGTAAGAAAGAGAAGGTGAGGTTTAGAGGAGGAGAGGTGGTGTTCAACAGGCAGAAAGTTAGAGGAAAGGCTGCGAATGTTGTAGAAATGAAGAAGTGAGTCAGACAGTGGATCAAGGCAACTCAAGAGTGTCGTTACCGGGAGAGGGGCGGATGGTAGGGGCATTTATGGTCCCCTCCCCTGGGGACTCCGAGGCATTGTTGTTTTGAGCCATTTTTCTTTTATTTAATTTTGAAAAGGAAGTGTAGTGTGTACTGTGCATGTAGTTTAGTGATGATAGAGAAACTTTTATTGGAGAGCATGCTGGCCTACTCTCTGTGTTACTGAAACACTGAAAAGGTTCAGCAAATGGGGATGGTCAGGAACTAGTCCTGAGGACTGATGAAACGGGAGCTCCAGCTCTCCCTGTCATCAGCTTTCCATCCACCTTGGGAGTACTGCCCTGCTCGATTGGTGCTACAATCTACTCCTCTAAAACTCCACCGTCCTTGGCTCGGCTCTCCCGCTGTCCTGTCAAATCAGGTGTGGATATCTTGCTGACGTGGGGGCTAATTAGATATCATTTGGGACACTTAACTGTATTACTTTACAGATGCTGACACTGAACTCCATGCTGAGTCTCACAGCAGTGATGTTACCAGTGTGCCCAGGTAGTGCATGACATTCACTTGTATAAGTACCATTATAGGTTGATTTTCAAGTGGCTAAGAATATTTTTATACCAACTAATCGTTAATGATTCCCTGCACGAAATTTGGTACTTGTATCACGAACCGAACGATTCCGCCAAAATTTGCGCTTAGCTGTCCCACTCCACTGGCCCATCTCGAGTAACTCGTTTCAGCAGCTCTCCCTCTTGATTTATATACTTTCAATATCTTTATGCCTTCTACTGAGCATTTATGTTGCAACAAAATATTATACAGTATACTGATTTGCAATGGTCTCTTCAGTTACAACTTTACATTCGTGACATGCCTGCCACCTCCCTCCCTTGACGCACCCTTTCCTTCACCACATCATCCATTCCGCCATTTTTTAACAACACTGCCAAAATCCTTGAACACCCGTACATTTTCCATCTGATGACCATTCGCGATCAAACTACAAATAATTTTTTGCCCTTTTGAAGCACCGTACATTACTTTTCCCTACATGATATACCTGTTTGAGTTGAGTTAGCTCTGTGATTTTTTTCTTTAACACATTGCTGTCAAAATCAACTTGTTTCTTCACTTGCTGACCCCTAAATCTTTCCGTCAAATCTGGACTAGAGCGAAGGGAAACAGTTAACAAGCAGAACCTCTATACCAACCCTTTGACCTTAACTTTTGACCGATTCTTCTAATAAAAAAAAAAAAAACTTTTTTACATTCTTGTTCTTCTCTCTTCCTTCTGCCTTCTCTGGTCTATATAGGATAAAAATGTATAGGCAAATTTTGTCCTGTTATTTTCAACAAAAACAACAAGTCAACAGAACACCTGGCCTCCATTCCCTCAACTTTAGATTGTTAGTCAAATCAAAAGTGAGTTTAGCTTATTACACACACACACACACACACACACACACACACACACACACACAATCTCCCTCTCTCTCTCTCTCTCTCTCGCTCTCAAAGATATACACAGGCATACACATTAAAACAGACACAAAAAACAACATAAACCAGCTGAGAAAAAATAAAACACGTACTGTACACACACAGAAACACCAAAATCAGTCACTTGCGCGCATGCACAGACATAAACACAAAATACGAATACTATCCGTATGTGTGTGTATGTGTGTGTGTTCTTACCTAATTGTTCTTACCTAATTTTAACTTTACAGGAATGAGTCAAGCTCGTACTGTCCCGTGTCTTAAACCATATTTATCGTACATATCCTTAAATTTGTGAATTGTTTTGGCACACACTATTTCATTAGTTAGTGCATTCCACTGATCAATTGCTCTATTTGGGAAACTAAATTTCCTTACGTCTTTATCACCTCTCTTTTTATGCAGTTTTTTGCAGTGTCCTCTTGCTGATGCTTCCCCATACGTTAAGTAATCATTTATGTCTATTTTCTCCTTCCCTGATATGCATTTATATAGCATAATCATGTCACATCTTTTCCTTCTCTCCTATAGTGTTGGTAGATTCAGTTTATTTAGTCTTTCTTCATAGTTTAGATCCCTTAAGCTTGGTATCCATCTTGTAGCGGCCCTTTGAACTTTTTCAATCTTGTCTATGTGTTTTTTTAAATGAAGACTCCAGACTACTGATGCATACTCCAGGGTTGGTCTGATGAATGATGTTATTATCTTTCTTAGCATGTCTTCATTTATGTATGTAAACGCTATTCTCATATTGGCAAGCAGTGTATACATGTTCCGTACCTCCTCACTGATGTGGTCAGCCGAAGATAGTCCGTTATTGACAATCACACCTAGGTCGTTCTCTCTTTCTGATGTGTGTAGGGTTTTATTTCCTAACATATAATCCCAATCAGGTCTTCTTCCACTTTTACCAAACTTGATTACGTGACACTTGTCCACATTGAATTCCATTTGTCATTTATTACTCCATTCACGAAGTTTATTTAATTCTTCTTGTAGCTCTTTATAAGAGTCTGTTAGTAATTCTTCTTTGTATATTTGCATCATCAGCAAACATCTTTAGATAGCTTTCATTTCCAGTGTTACTGTCTATATCATTTATATACACTAAAAACATGATTGGTGCCAGCACTGAGTCCTGTGGTACTCCACTAGTCACTTCTTTGCATGATGAGTAATTTCCCCTTAGTACTGTTCTCATTTTTCTTTTCATGAGAAAATCTTGCATCCAACAATGCAGTTTGCCTCGAATTCCTCCTTGATGGTACAGTTTCCATAAAAGTCTTTGGTGTGGTACTGTGTCAAATGCTATCTTGAAATCTAAATAGGTACTGTCCACCCATCCTTCTCTTTCCTGTAATGTGTCTGTTACTCTGTCATAGTAGCTCAGATTAGTAACACATGATTTTCCTTTTCTGAAACCAAACTGTGTTTCTGTTATCATATTGTGTTCTTCTAGATTATTTACCCAAGCTTTTCTTATAAGCTTTTCTAATACCTTGCTTACAACACTGGTTAGTGATACTGGTCGATAGTTAAGTGGATTTTGTCTATTCCCTTTCTTGAATAAGGGAACAATGTTTGCTTTCTTCCAAATATCAGGTAGTTTACCTTGACTCAAGGATTTCTTGAAAATTAAAAATAACGGTTTACTTAACTCCTTTGCACATTCACATAGCACCCAACATGAAATTTCATCAGGACCGTTTGCTTTTCCTTTGTCTGTTTTACTTAGCTCCTCCTGTATTTCTTTGTCTGATGTTTGTAGATCTGGTAGTATGTGTGGGCATGCATGTTCCACATAATCCCTCTCAAAATTTTTTTCCTCTGTAGAAACTGATTGGAAATTCTTGTTTAGTGCTTCACAAATATCCTTTTTTTGTGCATAGGTGATTCCATCGTCCGTAATGGATTGTATTTTATCTTTTACTTTGGTTTTGCTTCTGATGTAGCTGTAAAATAGCTTTGGTTGATCACTACTTTTATTTATTATATCCTCCTCAAACTGTTTTTGTGCTTCCCTCCTTATTCTTGTATAATCGTTTCTTGCCTGTTTGTAATTATTATATGCCCTTTCACTATTGTGTCTTCTGTATCTATTCCACAACAAATCTCTTTTTTCTTTTGATTTTTTACATTCTGTATTGAACCATTTCTTTATTTTCTTTTCTGCTTCTTTGTGATGAGAGATGTACTTCTGGACTCCTATTTCATAAAATTCACAGAATTTTCCATATATAGCGTTTAAATCTTGTCCTCTAAGCTCCTTTTCCCAAGCAGTCTCTAAGAAGTGCTTCTTTAGGTCATGATACATTCCCTTTTTATAGTTTAGGTTCTTTTTGTAACTTTCATTGCTGTTATCTATGTCATATGCAATCCTTAGGTTGCAATTTAGTACTGCATGGTCGCTTTTGCCGAATGGAGGGTGATATATTAAATTGTCAATATCGTTTTCTTGCCTAGTAAATATGAGATCTAGCATTGAGGGTACATCGAGTCCTCTTTTTCTGATGCTTTCCCTTACATGTTGCGTTAGGAAAAACTCTTGCACAAGATCCAGGAGCTTTTGGTCCCAACAGCTTTCTTGGCTTATTATGTCTAGAGTATTCCAATTTATGTTTGTATTAAAATCACCAGTTAGTATAATTCTTTTCAATTTCTCTTCCATTTTATGTAGTAATGCTCTTAAACTCTGAACTGTACTCTCCGCCAGGTCCTCATATTCGTCTCTTTCCCATGTGTTTAATCTGAGTGGCATGTACAAATTGGCTACAATTACTTTCCCTTCAGATGTATTTATCTCTGCCGCAATCAGTTCTACTTTGAGGGTATATCTAATTCTATTTCTTTGACTTTTAGACTTTTCTTAGTTAACATCATAATTCCTCCTCCTTTTTTAAAGTTCCTATCTCTTCTCCATATATTATATTCCTCTAAGTTTAGGATGTCATTTGATATCCTTGGTGTTAATTTTGTTTCAGTTAGGCATATTATATGTGGTTCATTTTCTCTGACATAATCATTCATCTCTAATAATTTAGATACCATTCCATCCACATTTGAGTACATCAACTTAATCATCTTGTTTATATACTTGTCATGATTTGGTTCTACTACCTTCCTCCTTTTTATTCCCTCCTGTTTATGTATCACTTTCGTACCTGCAATCCAATTACTTCGTAAAAAAAAAAAATGTATTCTTCTCCTCCTCTGATCTTCCCTCATTTTTTGTTTTTGCTTCCTCCCTCTTCTCTTTCAGTAATTCCAGTTCCTCTTGTGTTAGGCATCTTTTTATCCATACATTTTTTAACTCCTCTTTTTCCATAAGATTCTTTGCATTTTTTAGTATCTCCTCCACGGTGTTTACACTCTGGAAGGTTACCTTTAGGGGTCTTGACTTACTTTTCTCGTATTTCCCTAACCTTTTGTGTTCCTCTATGTCTTTACTACAGATTTCCTCTGATACTTCTTTCAATATGCCCATTACATTTGCCATCTCCTTTTGTCTCTTGAGAACTTTTTTTTTTATTCTTCCTCTTCTGTACCAGTGATTCCTATAGATTTGTTGATGTCTACTGAATCTCTGACTAACTTTAGATTGTTTTGGATTATTCTTTTCACTTCCTGTTTAATGCTTTTTTCTTGCACCCTTGTTTCTGTCTTTCTTTACCTTCACCATTTCAGCATATGTGGTTTCTACATCATTTTTGTAGCTTTGCACAGCTTCATTCACCTGTGTTATCTTCTCCTCAATATCACTGCTCTGATCTATCAGACTGCCTACTTGCCTAATCGTCTCTGTATCATTTTTGAACATTTCCATACTACTCTCGTGGTTGACGACTGTACTTGCCATTTTACTATTTTTCCTCCTAAGTGCACCCACTTCAACTGTTAGCTCACCACTGGTTACGTCTTTCTTGTTGATTTCCTTTCCTAATTTTTCTATTTCTTCCTTTTGTAAGTGCATCTGTTTCTTAATTTCATCAATCTCATTTTGAAAAGCAGTCTCAAGCCTGTGTACACGTTCAACCAGTTTGTTATGAGTCTCCATTTCAACCAGCTCTTGGTAGAAATCATCGTCCTACTTTCTACCTTTATCCCTTTTCTTTTTCAAATTTGCTTTACTAAAGTATGTGGCCATGTTGCAGTACTAAAAGCACATACTGTATGGTACTTACATTCCGTGGGGCAGATTGTAGACTAAACAACGATCGGCTGACTGTGTGCGTTCTTACTCTAATTTGTTTTCTTTTCTGTTTGAACAAGTCTTGCTTTAAAACTTTTTTTTTTTTAATTAGAACACCATTTGGTCTAACCTAGTACAGAGCTTGACTCATATAAGGATACAAATTTAGGTAATGCCTCTGGCCAAGTTGGCCGTGTATGGAGCGATGTCCGCGTGCGTCTGGCCTCCTCCGTGCCTTGTGTGTGTGTGTGTGTGATTATATAGTTAAGAAGCAAGATTTGCCAGTTAGGTGCTCGAGATGCTTCTAGATGTTTCCTGATGGTACTAGTCAGAGTTGCCAGTTTGCTTGCTGTTTGTGAGGATAGTTGTTTCCTAAGTTATGCATTGATTTTTATGCACTTTTTCTCAATAATGTTTTATTTATGAGAATGCTTGTTAAATCATGTAATTCAAGTTTGTAGGCAAAATAATTTACAATGATATGCAATGTAAGATAACTTTGGGATGCTTTGGATGTCTCCTAATTGGTAATTGTTGATGCTATGGGCAGGTACAAGACCAGCACATTCTAGAACGTTGGAGAAGCAAGGAAGGTTATATAAGGATGAGGAGGAGACTTTCTAGTCCCAGTCCTCCCTATAGGGAAGGAAAATCAACTAAGCTTTCTAGTTCAGTCGGTTTCCAGTTCAGTTTCAGAGTAGAGCAGTGTCAGTGCAGTGAAGTTTGTATATTTTCGGTACTTGTGAGAACAGTGAAGTGTTACTGAAGTTTGTATATCATCGGTAATTGTGAAAATAGTGAAGTGTTGTCAAGCATTAAGTGTAATTGCAGTTAGTAAAGTTTGTAGCTTGTGAGAACAGTGAAGTGAATTTGGAAAGCATAAGTGTAATTACCAGGTACTTGGAAAATAAAGACAGTGACCTTTAGCAGCCAGTGTTTATTTACAATGCCTGAACTGATCTTGTGTGCTGTACACCTAAAGACTGACCATAGGAAGAACAACTCACTGGGCAACGTCCTTTCTATACTGGACTACTGCTGTTGGAGCCTGTGGTAGTGTAGGGACTGGGAAATAACACTGGTGTCAGGAGTGTGGATTATTTTGGCGACTGCAGTGACTAACTTTCGACATGGAAGTAGAAGGTGTCCAGACAAGAGGCCAAGCTAGGCAGGAAGAGGCATTGCTGGGTGCAATTATGAAACTACTACAGGCACAGAATGCAGGACAGAAAGAACTCCAAAGAACAATTACATGCATAGAGTGCAGGACAGAATGAACTCCAAGGACAATTACAGCCCAAAGTGAAGAACAGAAAGAGCTCAGGAACGAACTCAAAGAACAATTACAGGCATAGAAGAAAGAACTCCAGGAAAAATTACAGGCCCAAAGTGAAGAACAGAAAGAGCTTAGAAACAAAATCAAAGAACAATTGCAGACACAGATTGAAGAACAGAAAGAACGATATGAACAGCTTCAGGAGGCATTACAGGAGCTACAGAGGGAAGTACAACTGAGGGTGCTAGGACAGCTAGATGCATTCATGGGGGAAATGAAGGAAGAACAGCAACAGCTTAAGGAGGAAATAGATGCCAAGCTAGAGCAGCAGAAGTATGAGGGAAGTGATGGAGTGCAAACAGCATGTAGACGACCAGTTAATTAGTGAGGAAATAATGAAGGAATGTTGACAGCATGTAGATAGCCAGTTGAAGCATGTAGTTGACCATGTGAAGATAAGTAGTGAGGCAATGGAGACAGTAGAGAAATATTGCACTGCTGAGCCTCAGGTTAGTGTACAGGGAGCATATGAAAGGATTGGACAGCACATGGTGAATCTTGACGGATCTCAAGCATCTAAAGGTAGCATTACAAGGTTGAATAATCAGAATGTATGATGCCCCAGTTTTTAGGCCCCAAACCAGTGAAGTGCATGGCTATAATGGGGGTCCAATTAAAAAGAAACCTCAGGAATTTGATGGCCGAGCATCTTGGGAAGCTTATCGTGCACAGTTTGAGTTACTTGCGGATCGGAATGGTTGGGATGATAGGCATAGGGCAGTGCAGCTTGCTACTAGACTTAAAGGTGCCGCAGTGGAAGTTATAGGCCAAATGTCAGTGATGGTGAGGAACAGTTATCAGTCCCTAGTGGAAGCGCTGGAGCACAGATATGGAACCATATACCAGACTGAGGTTTACAGAGAAAGATTCTGGAGCTGCGTACAGGCTCGAGGTGAATCCCTACAACAGCTTGCTCATAACTTGGAGAGTATGGCATATAAGGCGTACCCTGAAGCAGCACCTAACCTGTTGGCTATTCTTCTGAGGAGCCAGTTCATCAATGCTCTTGATAGTGCAGTGTTGAAAGTGCAAAGGAAGCAGGCGCAACCAAGAAGCATGTAAGAAGCTCTAGCCAGAGCTCTAGAATTCGAGTCCTATGTCAGCTCCAGTACATATTTCAGGCAGGTTGTAGTGCAGGATTCAAAGCAGGAAAGGTGCAGGTACGGGAAGTGGGAAATTTTGAAGAAAGGTACTAGTACCGTGAGAAGCCAGGACATCGGAGAGTGCATTTCAAGTAGTGGAAGAGAGAACAGAGAGGTTCAGAGGAGGATGCTGGTTCTGCGGGAAGCTGGAACACAAAAAGGTGAAGTGTTACCAATGGAAGAAGGAGCAAGAATGGAGCAGTGCAAGGAAACCCACGATTGCAACAAACGGGTGTTGGAAATGTGGTTAGGTGGGACATTTCAGCTATAAGTGTCCAATTGAGAAGGACGAGGGCAAATTAGTAAAGGCTGGTGATGAGAGGCAACAGCCAGCTAGTTTTTCCCAAGAAGCCCCACCACTGTGGACATGTAGGAGAACCTTGATGAAGAGTGTGCAAGAAGGCAAAAAGAACAGACAGCAAGGAGTGTAGTAGGAATGGGCATCTTAGCCCAGTCGGTTTTCAGTTCAGTTTGAGTGTAGTGCAGTGTCAGTGCAGTGAAGTTTGTATATTTTTGGTACTTGTGAGAACAGCGAAGGTTACTGAAATTTGTATATCATTAGTACTTGTGAAAATAGTGAGGTGTTGTCATGCATTAAGTGTAATTCCAGTTAGTAAAGTTTGTACAGCTCCAGTGCTTGTGAGAACAGTGAAGTGTAGTTGGAATGCATAAGTGTAATTACTTGGAAAATAAAGACAGTGATCTTTAGCAGCCAGAGTTTATTTACAACGCCTAAGATGATCTTGTGCTGTACGCCAAATGGCTGACCATAGGAAGAACAACTCGCTGGGCAATGTTCTTCCTATACTGGACTAATGCTGTTGGAGCCTATGGCAGTGTGGCGACTGGGACGTAAGAATATTATAAGCACACACACACACACACACACACACATACGAACTGCGAGAGAGGAAAGAAATCCATCACTTCGCTTTGCCCTGGCCACCTTTGGCAGCAACTGGCTACACCTAAGTAGAATTTTTTTATGAGTCAAGCTCTGTACTGGTTAAAAAAAATGCTCTAATATACAGAAGCTTAGAATGTATATACAAAAGCGTTGTCCAAATAAAATAATACATCCAAGTTAGTGAAGAATCTGCTAATTTAACAAATAATCGTCGTCTATCACCGGGTGGGCAGCAGGGAAATGCAAAATTGAAAGTAAAAGTTATATCTTTACATAAGAATTACCCCAATATGAGCACCATCTTTAGTAAAGTGAATATGGAAAGACTTAAGAGAAGAGATAAAGGTAGAAAGCAAGCTGATGATTTCTACCCAGAACTGGTTGAAATGGAAACATAATAAATTAGTAGAGAGAGTGAATAAACTGGAGAAAACTTTTCAAAGTGAAACAAATGAAATTATGAAGGAATTATGCATCAAGAAGGAAGAAAATGTAAAATTAGTAAAGGAATTAAAACACACACACACACACACACACACACACACAACAATGGATGAGCTGTCAATTGAGGTAGTTTCTCTAAGAAACAAGACTAGTGAAATAGTGAATACAGTTGTCAACCATGAGAATATTATGGAGGAGTTCGGAAATGATAAGAAGACAATTAGGGAAGAAACCAGAGTCTGATAGACCAAAGCAATGATACTGAAGAACGGATAATCCAGGTTAATGAGATTATCAGAAATTGCAGAGATGAAGGACAAACTACGTATGCTGAAATGGTGAAAGTAAGGAAAGACATACAATCATAAGTCGAAGAAGAAAACATTCGAAAGTGAAAAAAAAAAAAATAAATAAAACGACCCAAAACTGGACAAAGATTCAGCAGATATTAACAAATCAATAATAATCACTGGTATAGATGAAGAAGAAATAAGAACAAAATTTCAAGAGACAAAAAGATGGTAAATATAATGAAAATACTGAAGGAAGTATCAGATGATATCTATGATAAAAACACAGAAGAACACAGTACTGTGACAAAAGGCTAGGGAATATGGGAGAAATATGTCAAGGCGCCTGGAAGTAACCTTCCAGAGTGTGAGCACTGTGGAGGAAATACAAAAAAAATGCAAACAAGCTCATGGAAAAAGAGGTATGTAAAAAAGTATGGATAAGATGCCTAACTCAAGAAGAACCTGGAATATTAAACAAGAAGAAGGAGGAAGGAAAAACTAAGAACGAGAAAAGATCAGTGGAAGAGATTTTTTTTTTTTTTACAAAGTAATTGCACTGCAGGTACGAAAGTGGTACACAACCAACACATAATAAAAAGATTCAAACTATAGCAAGTACGTAAACAAGATGATTAGGTTAATGTACTCAAATCCAGATGGAATTGTATCTAAATTATTAGAAATGAAAGATTATACCAAAGAAAAGGAACCACATATTATTTGCCTGAAACAACTAACTCCAAAGATAACAAACGATACCCTAAAGTTAAAGGAATACAGTATATGGAGAGGGGACAGAAATTTAAGAAAAGGAGGAGGAATTATAACATTAACAAAGAAAAATCTACAGGTCAAAGAAATAGAACTACTGTAGATATATCCTCACAAGTAGAAATGAGTGAAGTAGAAATTAACACATCTGAAGGGAAAATAATTGTGGCAAATTTATACATGCCACCCAAAACAAACATTTGGGAAAGAGGTGAATAAAAAGACCTGACAGAAAGTACAATTCAGAGTTCAGGAATATTACTACATAGAATGGAAGAGAAATCTGAAAGAATTATATTATCTGGAGATTTCAATACAAATACAAATTGGAATACTCTGGATGTAAGATGCCATGAAGGATGAAAAGCTCCTGGATCATGTGCAGGAGTTTTTCCTAACAATACATGTAAAGGAAAACACCAGAAAATGAGGACTTGATGATCCATCAGTACTAGATTTTATATGTACTAGGCAAGAAAATTATATTGACAATATAATGTATTACTCTCCATTTGGCAAAAGTGACCATGCAGTATTAAACTGCAACTTCAGGACTGCATATGACATAGTTAACAGTAATGGGAGTTACAAAATGAACCTAAACTACAAAAAGGGCAACGGCCATGACCTAAAGAAGTACTTCTTAGAAATAGATTGGGAAAAGAAGCTTAGAGGACAAGATTTAAACGTTATATGTAGAAAACTCTGTTAATTTTATGAAACAGGAGTCTAAAATTATCTCCCTCAGCACAAAGAACAAAAATAAAAATAAAGAAATTGTTTAATAAGAATGTAAAAAATCAAAAGAAAATGGAGAAATGCTGTGGAATAGATACAGAAGACAATAGTGAGAGGGCATATAACAACTATAAACAGGCCAGAAATTATTATACAAGGATAAGAAGAGAATCTCAAAGACAGTTTGAGGAAGGCATTACAAACAAAAGTAGTGATTAACTTAACCCTTTCGCGCACGGTGAGTTTTGTGGGACATGACACGCTGGCTTTTCTCCCCTCTCCCCCACCTGCTGCACACTCCAAAAATGTGTATTCTTGGCTTATTTTCACAACCCAAACATATTTATTTTGCCACAAAACCCACATATTCCTCTTTGTCGATGTTTGTTCTACATGATAAGCAAAAAAAAAAAAACACACCATATGTATGTTAGGGCCATGTGAATAAACATTCAAGAGATACATCTCACTTCCCAACATAAGTCGAATGTTTACTAATCAATCTCTGCATGTTATACATCAATGGAAAGAGAATTTTATTAGCTTTCGAATGCCGGAGGTCCCAGTGTGATATGAGGTATGGTGTTCGAGTACTGTGCGAAAAAGTAAAACCCATTTCTTACAGACAACAGATTATTTTATACAGGGAGATCCAGCGGAAAACTTTTCTCACCACTGTTATGATTTTATTTTACCATCCTATGCAGAATTTCATTGGCTTTCATTTGAGCCCACAACGGTGATCCTAGGCCTCATAGTTCTCGAGAAAAATGCAAGTACTATGCTGTTTCCATGCCATGTCATGACTGTAGGGCAGTTTCCTGCCTTCCTCTAAGCTATTGCATATATTTCACCACTTCTTTGTACACTAGCTATGCAAACAATATTCACACGATTTACTGTCACTATTTTTATAGCTGAATACTCACATTTGGTGCTGCGTTGAGGCAGTGTAGTTGATTAGAAACAGTAGCACAATCTTCATTGTGCCAACGGCTGATAACGACCAGGATTTCTTCACAAACACCACATTTCCTATTGCAAACACCAAATCTAATCACAACAGTGCCCAAACACTATACATAAGCACTAATGGTATAGTGAAATATGTTGCACAGCTGGGACGGGGGTAAGAGTGGAAATTTAAAGGGACAACTGCGCAGTACCTTCCTCACTCACAGCTCATTTGGTACTGAATAACCTGTTCGCTCTCTTGCTGGTATCAGGACCCACAGTTGCCAACTCATTACTTTTGACGAGGAGCAGGGAAGCTTTGACGCCTCCCAAAATGACGTCGATCGGCCAAAAACTTTTCCTCTGATGAAAGTTTTTATGCTTTAATGACACCAAAAGCGTTAGTGTGTATTGTCGCAGCCAGACCCTAATGACGACAAACGCCTCATCGTGTACGAATGGGTTAAGCTATTTTACTGCTATATCCAAAGCAAAACCAAAGATAAAGGTAAAATACAATCCACTGTGGAAGAGGGGATCATCTATACATACGGAACAGCTATTTGTGAAGCACTAAATAAAAATTTCCAATCAGATTTTACAGACAAAATAATTTTGGGAGAGATGATATGGAACATGCATGCCCTTACATATATCCAGATATACAAATATAGGAAAAAGAAGTATAGGAAAAGTTACATAAATTAGACAAAGAGTAAATGGTCCGCATGAAATATCACGCTGGGTACTACATGAATGTGCAAAAGAGTTAAACAGACGATTATATTTAATATTCAAGGAATCCTTAGGTCAAGGTAAACTACTTGATATTTGCAAGAAAGCAAACATTGTTCCCTTATTGAAGAAAGTGAATAGACAGAAACCACTTAACTACTGACCAGTATCACTGACCAGCCTTGTAAGATAAAAGAAAAGTTGATAAAAGTTTGAGTAAACAATCTAGATCAACAGGGTAAGATAACAGAAAGGCATTTCGGTTTTAGATAAGGGAATACCATGTGTTACTAATCGATTAAGCTACTATGGTAGAGTTACTGAAACATTACAGAAAAGAGAAGGATGTGTGGATAGTGTCTATTTAGATTTTAAGAAATCATTTGACAGAGTACCACACCAAAGACTTTTATGGAAGCTGTACCATCAAGGAGGAATCCAAGGTAATATGTACTGTTGGATGCAGGATCTTCTCAGAAGAAGAGAAATGAAAACAGTACTAAGGGAAAATTACTCATCATGGAAGGAAATCATTAGAAGAGTTCTACAGGGCTCGGTGCTGACACGAATTATGTTTTTTAGTATATATAAATGACACAGTAACATGGGAAATGGAGACTATCTAAATATGTTTTGTGATTATGCAGATAACAAAGGGGAATTGGTAAAACATTTTTTCATAGAGCTACAAGAAGAATTAAACTTCATGAATGGAGCAATAAATGGCAAATGGAATTTAATGTGGGCAAGTGTCATGTAATTACATTTGTTAAAAGTGAAAAAAAAAAAAAAAGACCAGACTGGGATTATAATTTAGAAAGTTCAACCCCACACATATTAGAAAGAGAGAGGGACCTAGGAGTGATTATCAGTAACAGACCATCTCCAGTTGACCCCATCAATGAGAAGGTACGTAACATGTATACGCTGTTTGC
>NC_136969.1:7998412-8055881 GCF_032717465.1 Coenobita brevimanus
TCTAATGCTGTCCACAAGGACAAGGCCTACAAAAGGTACCAGAGCCAACCCATCCATTAACCCTTGGTTAGTCCTGTGGGGTATTCAAACGTAGTTAGTCTGGTGGGGTGTTATAACACCCCAATACAAAAATACATGTAGTGTTACAAACATGTAAAATATATTCATACTGCCGCTTCAGCATATCTCTGCAGTCACTAATTAAAAGATTGAATGCCTTGCAAGTGGTGTTTATTAATTTATAATAATAAAATACAATAAATTATATCAGTAAAAAATATCAAATGGACTCATCTCATTTGTCAGGTAAATACGCACAGGGAAACACATTTTGTGATTTTTATAATCATTATAATGATAAACAATATGCAAAAATAAGAAGAAAAAAAATATATATCACAATATAATCTAAACGGTTAGTTTGATGGGGTGACTGGACATCCCAGGGGAGGGGAGGGGGAGTGCCCCTCTCTCTCACTACAGCGGAGGCAGGACTAAACCAATCCACATGCTCCCTCCCCTCTCTGAATCAGGAGAGTACTGGAATGGAGAGAACTATTTGAATTACCGGCTAGGAAATATGAACTTTTTAAAAAACTTGGGGTGCCACAGCACCCCACCTGACTAACGATGGGTTAATCTCATCTCTTTTATATTTGTGCCCGGCATTGTACTAAGTCGGTCCTTTGCTAGGCTAAAAATGTAAATAATACTAAATCCTCTGAACTCTCCAACAAAAATTCTTTCCACTCCTTCTGGTACCTGGCCAAGAACCTTTTTAGCAACTTTCCCTCATCATCCTTCCCTCCTCTTTTTCACACTGATGGCTTTGTGGCTCTTTTTTCTACTGATAAAGCAGAACTCTTTGCACAGACTTTCTCCTCTAATTCCATCTTAGATGATTCCGGTGCTGTTCCTCCATCACTTCCCCCCTCTGACTTCACTATGGCTGACATAAAATTTCTTCAGTTGATGTATTTTCTGCCATCACTGGCCTCAACACTAACAGGGCATATGGGCCTGATGGGGTCCCTCCTGTTGTCGTCAAGAACTGTGCTTCTGTGCTTACACCCTGCCTAAGTAAACTCTTTCGCCTTTGTCTGTCAACTTGTACCTTTCTTTCTTGATGGAAGTTTGGTCTGATTCAGCCTGTCCCAAAGAAGGGTGACCATAACCAGACCTCCAACTATCGCCCGATTCCCTTAACATCCTGTGATTAAAAAGTTTTCGAGTCTATCCTTAAGAAAGAAAAAAAAATCCTCTTTCCTATCCCAACCTTCTTTCTGATCATCAGTATGGGTTCCGTCAGGGATGCTCCACTGGCGATATTCTCACCTACTTTTCAGACGCCATTGCACTTGGCATTTCAGAGGCTATCGGTCGAGTCTGGCACAAATCTATAATTTCCAAAATGCCCTGTTATGGTTCCTATTATTCTGTCTATGCCTTCATCTCTAGCTTCCTTTCTGGTCGTTTTGCAGCTGCAGTTGTATACTGTCACTCGTCTTCTTCTTCAGCTATCACTAGTTGTGCTCCTCAGGGCTCTTTCCTATCACCAACACTCTTCCTTTTATTCATTAATGACTTTCTTAGCTGTACATCGAACCCCATCCACTCATACCCTGATAACTCCACCCTTCATCTTTCCATTACCTTCCTAAGGCATCCACCTCAGCAGTTACTTCAACAAAAAGGAGATGAGGCTATGGCACACCTAATGTCTGATTTGGCTCATGTTTCTGATTGGGGTAAGAGTAATATTGTTTGTAATGCATCAAATAGTTAGTTCTTACATCAATCAAACCAACTAAATCTTCCGCAAAAGAGTCTCTAGTTTCTAATAATATATAACTCAATCCTGCATCATCTCTGAACATATCTGGGGTTTCATTGTTCTCGGGATTTAGTTTGGAAAGATCATATTACCTCTCTTGTACAATCTGCTTCCAAGAGATTGGGTTCCCTAAGCTGCTCCCCTAAACAGTCTGCTTGCATCCCTCCACCACAGTGGCGGGCACGTAGCACCCGCCTGCCACCAAACTCTCATCCCTTTTCTGTCCAACTCTCTAATACAAGAGTTAACTGGTACTCCCAGTCCTTCGTGTATGCAACAGGTCAACTGTGGAACTGTCTCCCTCTCTATTTTTCCTATTACCTATGATCTCCAGTCTGTTAAACGTAGTGTGTCCAGGTATCTTGACATGAATGAATCTTGAATTTGGCTCTCTGTTATTATTGCCCGCCTTTAGAGGGCGGAAAAATAATGTTTTTTCCTTCCTGTGTGTGTGTGTGTGTGTGTGTGTGTGTTTTCCCATTATATCTTACAAACGGCTTCAGCTATCAACATGAAACCTTAAGGGTAGTAAGATATGGCCAAAATCTTCACTGAGTTATAATGTGGGGACTCTGGGTTTAGGTCAAGGTCGCCGAAAAGACTCCCAAATGTCAAGTAGTTTTTATCGCCTGCCTTTATCACTAATATATCTCCTGAACGGCTTGAGCTATCAGCATGAAACATTTAACCCGCCCCGTCCCGACGACGTATGGGTACGTTGCAATGATTTGCATTTGCCAGTCCCGGCGACGTTCCAGTACGTTGTGCAATTGCAAGGTCCCTAATTTGCACAATTTTCAATTTTCGAGCATGATTTTTCGTATGTATACACGGGACACCTTCCTCTATTCCTCTACCAGATGCCAAGCAGGGACAATGCCTTACACTGCATAACCTCCCCCCTCACGCCATTGTCTTGGCAAAGGACCTGTTACCAGTGACCTGGCTAGTAAAGATATTCAGGGCCAGAGTGATTCCCCAATCGATGACAATGTGGAGGACAATGTTTACATACCATTAGAAGAAGAAACAGCCAGAAATAATGATCAGGTAATATGGCAAAAAAAGGTCAGGTATGGTGATTAGTTATTGAGTGAAACAATGCTTATAATGCCTTTATTACTGCTTGAAAACCAATATACTCTCATACTACATACACATTCGTACCAAGTAAATAAATAAATACCGTTTATGAGTGGATAAAATAGTTACCCTCCCATAGAACTCGTTTTCTTTAGTGCCAGCATGTTAGAAAACCCAGTCAGGTAAGGAGGAACTCCTACCTGGATTGGGTATTTTAAACCTCAGGTGAGCGATTTCTCTATGAATTTTCGATGTTTCTCACCAAAAGCGAAGGTTTTAGCCAAAAAAATTTTTTTCGAAAATACCTCGGGACTGGGGGATGTCGGAGGTGCGGAAAACTGCAGGACCAGCCTACCCCTACCGAAGCAGGGACGATACAGCCAATGTATCTCTACCCAGTGGCTTAGGGTGTCTGGTACAGACTGTATGTAGGGTGAGAAGTGCTTGTGAGCTTGACTGCAATGTTGAAGTGGCTTTGGATGTGTGTGTAGTCTGTGAACCAAGTGCAATCAGGCCGCCGTAAGCTGACTGGGTGCAAGTTTAGTAGTATGCGACACTGGTTCAACCACAGCATTCCGTATGTGAGCCAAAGCAGAAAGTGACTCAGTGATTGCTTCCCAAAGTTTTGACAACTCTGGCGGGAGGTGAACCCTCGTCCACCAGCGTGCAAGATGCACTTTACCACTGTAGCACAGAGGCTCCATTTATGTATGTATATATATATATATATATATATATATATATATATATATATATATATACCTAGGCTGCTTCCCCCAAGGAAATATATATATATATAGGCTATATGAGGTGCTACCCGAAAGTTCCAGTAATTTGAATATTGTAGGAAAATAAGTTACCTTACCTTCTAGTTCTCTCTGTCGCCTTCGAAGCAGTCCCATTGGGCACGTATACAGTGGTCCCAGCGTTTTTTTCCATGAGTCCATGCATCCCTGGAAGGCTTCAGGCGTGATGGTCTTGAGCACCTCCTGCGATTCTGTCTGGATCTCCTCAATCGAGTCAAATCGACGCCCTTTCAGTTGTAATTTCAGCTTGGAAAACAAGAAAAAGTTGCTGGGGGCAAGGTCAGGTGAATAGGGTGGGTGGGAAATGACTATTGTGTTAGTGGAAGCCAGGAACTGCCAGACAACAAATGATGTGTGGGCGGGGGCATTCTCATGATGCAGGACCCAGTCCTTGTTCTTCTACTGTTCTGGAAGTTTACGGGAGATGTTCTCCCCCAGACACTGCAAAACTTCACAGCAAAACTTTCCGTTTACAGATCGAAAGAGTGGGACGAATTCCTTGTGAACAATCCCTTGGATAACAGAGAAAACGATCAATATCAATTTGACATTGCTGCGCCACTGGTCCGCCACTGCAAAACCGCCAAACCACCTACACACCACCAACAACATGTCCGCCGACAGACAAAGCCTGGGCCACACTGACTCACAAGGGGAGCTGTTGACTGCTCCTAGTGGCAAAAGGCAAAACTGCAAATGGTTGGCTCTCTCTGTTCAAATTACTGGATGGTTTGGGGAGCACCTCTTGTGAATATATATATATATATATATATATATATATATATATATATATATATATATATATATATATACATATATATATATATATATATATATATATATATATATATATATATACTGTATATATATATATATATATATATATATATATATATATATATATATATATATATATATATATATATATATATATATATATATATATATATATATATATATATATATATATATATATATATATATATATATATATATATATATATATATATATATATAGGTGGGGTGCTCACTATCCACTCACTCGATGTAGTGCCGCTTTAAGTGTCTGACATTTCCTCTCTTCCTTCCTTTTATGTCCTTCTTTCCTTCATTGTTTCTCCTTCCTTCTACCTATGGGTGAGTGTACACTGAGTGACAAGTCAAATGGTTTCCTGTACATCAGGAAAGCATTTACTACGTTAGGTGGTAACCATATAACAAAATTGTGGCGCTTGGTGGTTTAGTGGGTAAATATGGCGCTTCAGTCGGATTGAGCTATTGTAGGTTATATCCAAGGGGTGGTTGGGGTTTATAGCTCACGTAATGCCACTCAGAGATGAGTGAGGCTGGTCACTCTCGTCTTAAATGTCAGGCCCTATTTGCCTAGCCCTGGGCTCCTAAGCTCCTCATGGGGTAACATATGATTGGATGATGAAATATATATATATATATATATATATATATATATATATATATATATATATATATATATACATATATATTGTTACATAGCCTATGATTTCATCATCCTTTGTGTAATTCTAACGTACAGTATGCTGCATGTTTGATCACGAACGTGTTCTACCTCACTCCCCCCGTCCTCCTTTATAGTAGAGTAAGTCGTCCTTTCTGTTGTTCAGAGCAGGATTGTCAACTCTTTGTCCCCTCTGGTTTCATTTGCGCGTCCTTCTTACAAGTTGTATCAAGCTCTGCCGGCCCCTATATAATGAGCTCTGTCCCTACATTAATTGCAACTTAGATCTACTCTTCATTTTGTTCACATCTCTGTCCTCCCCTGTGCGGTTGTTATTATTGTGAGTGCTCAGGAAGTCTCCAACCATCTAGCAGCTGTGTAATTTGAGTATAAGGGTTACTGCATTTTTTTCTTGTACTGTGTAGTGTAAGGTCTTAATTCTTAGGCCTAGTAAGGGTTTTGTGATTCATGTGTTTTTATGTCAGTCATTTTTGATAATACTTCGTATCTGTAATAATATATCTTGCATTCACTGAGTATTATCTGGTATTTTCATTTTATCAGGACTGACTTAGATAAATTTACTCATGCTAATTTCGTGTTAATAGAGGCTATTGCAGTTAGTCATATACTTAACCTGTTTTTTGCCATTACATTATCCTTATGAGTCCTGAATGTTTTGTTGTTAGTTTGAGCATTAAACTTTTACTTGTAATTTTACCAGACTCTTTTGTTTTGAACCTGGAACTTTACGGGACAGTAGTGATTTTTAGTATTCTCACTTAAAGTGTACATTTTCTTTCTCTGTTCCGTAACATAAATTTGGCGACCTCTTATCAGGATATTCAGGATATTATCATAAGGATATTGCTTGATATTTTGTGACTGTGATTTATTCATGATGCCTACTATTACTACGCTTGATGAAGCCAAAGATTTTTGTCAAATGTGCAAACAGTGTGTGATGTAGAAAACAGAATAAAGAATGAACTTAAGCTTGTTGCTCAACAATTGGGAATTGCTGTTCGCTCTCATCATTCTAAAGATCAAATTATTGACATGATTAATGAAAGCTTGTTTAATGTAACTCCTCCAAATGAGCAAACACAGATTGAATTAGCTAAGTTACAGCTAGCCCTGCAGGAGGCTCGTGCTAAGGAGGCTGAATTTCAGGCAAATGCTAAGGAGGCTGAGTTTCAGGCTCGTGCTAAGGAGGCTGAGTTTCAGGCACAAGTTGAACTTGCTAGGATTCAGGCAGACCATGAGTATCGCATGAAACAAGGTGGAACTGGATCATCTAGCTCTGACGATTTTGATGTGGCTAAAAATGTTAAACTTGTCCCTCCTTTTAATGAATCTGATTTAACAAAGTATTTTCAGTTGTTCGAGAGGGTAGCTAGAGGTTTTAATTGGCCCAAAGAGTATTGGCCAGTACTCCTTCAAACTGTGCTCACCGGTAAAGCTCAAGTAACTTATGCATCTTTGCCTCAGGATCAATGTGATAATTATGATGTAGTTATGAGCTTGATTCTTAACCCGTCACGTCCAGAGCCTTTCCGCACCTATGACATCCCCCAGTCCCGAGCCTTTTTGGAAAATTTTTTTTTCTTCTAAAACTTCCGCTTAGGTCGAGAAACGATGGAAAATCCTGAAAAAAGTGGTCTCTGCGGTCTATAAGTGGTCTCTACAGGTGCGGTTTCCCCCCGCAGGTATCGTATTCTGTAATGGGCTGGATATGCGTTTACGTTTTCTGTGGTAAGGAATAATGGGGCAAACAACACACAACACCTCTACATTTATTGAATTTGAACTAATAAACAATAACAGTAACAATATAATGGATTTCAGACACATATATAGGAAAAATAAGCATTGTACCATCGCGCGAGCATAGCGAGTTAGGTCCGAGTCGTAACATGCTATATGCTAAGTTTCTGGT
Organism: Coenobita brevimanus; assembly: GCF_032717465.1. Classification (NCBI taxonomy): domain Eukaryota; kingdom Metazoa; phylum Arthropoda; class Malacostraca; order Decapoda; family Coenobitidae; genus Coenobita; species Coenobita brevimanus. The sequence continues at coordinate 8,005,549 of NC_136969.1, forward strand.
ATGAGTCAACCTATCATTTTTTCTGCTTGTATACTTCTGTTTCAATGACAATTTACCAATTACAACTGTTTGTAAGTGTTTTCAGATGTTTTCATTCATTATGATGACATGCAGCATAAGTTTAGCGCACATCAGCTTAGTAAGCGCACTCGCTATGACTCATATTTCAACATACCAAATTGTTTTATCACTTTACAATTATTTTCCCATTTACATAGAACCTTTCCTCCACCACTGTGAAGGTTTTCAATTATTATCATTCATTACGAGGGCATTTAGCGATATGCTAGCGCCTATTCACGTAGCAACCACGATCTCAGACACTCGTGTTTCATCATCTACTTTATTTATTCACTCAAAATATATTTTCCCACTTACATTACACACGTTTACACCCCTAGAATGCACTGTACATACTAACTGCCATTATTTATTCAAGTGAGCGTGAGAATATCGCCTGAAAATACCCTCGCAAGGAATGTTTCGTCATACATAATACTCACACACTTATATACTAATTCACTCACACACTTATATACTAATTATTCACTTTATCACTTGCTGACTTTTATTTTGACTAATACGTGCCTTATTCATTCGACTAAGCGTCAGGAAATCTTATCTTTATAGACACGCTATGAATATTTGACTTAGAATATACATCATCATATACAATAATTTGAACTTATATTATACTCGTAATAATGTCACATAATAAGAAATATATAAAAAGGGGCCGTATTTATTGCACTGAGCGACAGAATATCGAATCAAACAACCCTCTCTATGTAAGTTTCAACTTAGGGCAGATTTATATACTTACACCCAATGTTTTCACTTATGTTCTTCCCGTAGGCACTTTATACTAATATTTGGCGATCCACATGACTGATATTTTCACAGAGCGTCTGTCTGTCGCATTTACCTCATATTTTCAGCGTCCTTTCGCATTCACACCATGCTAAAAGTGAAGCAACGTGTGATATTCACTAAAACATGGGTGAATACACAGACCCACGTCACATTGCACGCACTCATAGCGGGTGTCCTTCCTCTGTGTCGTGAGTCTCACCTGGGAATGACTGCACACGTGACACCTGTGCTGGGGCCTAGGTCTGTTGGGCTGGGGCGGGATAGGAGTGGGGATATTCTCTGGGGAGTGTGGGTAATATGGGCAGTGCGGGGGCGCTGTTGGGACCTTTCAACAGCATACTTTGCAAAGATTTCTCGTGTAAGCTCCCTCACAAACCCTTCAAAGGTTTCCTGAACTCCTGTGGTCATGGCGTGAAGGTGGTGGCAATTCAGAGCAGTGATATCTAGCAAGTGAAAGAACAGTTTTTTATACCACTTCCTCGTTGTCCTGGCACACTCTACCGTCGATATCATGGAGTCTGACTGGTCCACGAGGCGCATGTTTATATTATAGTCCATGACACATTCAGGTTTCCAAACAGGACGCCTGCTCTCGCTATGGTAATCAACAGAATCAGTACGGTGCATCAAGGGGCGGTGAACCGTGGACAAGAGGCTTACTTCTCTGTTGTGGTTCCACATTGTTGCAAGGATGTTGTTTGCTTTGAAGAAGACAACCTCACTCCTTGCAAGTTTCCGCCCTACCTTGACCATGTGACGCCGGTTCACCTTTACGGTTCCACAGACTCCCTTTTCATGTCTGTGAAGATAACGAGCGAGAAGAGGGCTAGTGTACCAGTTGTCGAGATAGAGAACGTGACCACGATGAAGGTAGTCTTGTATCATCGTCTTTACCACTGCTCCCGAAAGTCCTATACTTCGATCTTCTATTATGTCTGTCTGTGCACCGGTGTACAAGACTATGTCTTGCACGTATTCAGTCCTACAGTCACACATAACAAAGATCTTGAACCCAAAACGGTGCCTTTTGCTGGGTATATACTGTCTGAATGAAATATTGCCTCTCCACAACACGAGACTCTCGTCTATGACGAGATCTCTATAGGGATAGAATGAGGATCGAAAGGTTTGCCTGAGGTGATCAAAGACCAGCCTAATTCGCCTCATTTTGTCCGTGTTGTTTGCATTTGCATGGTCATTAGCATCATAAAAATGGAGGCGACTTAGAATTTGTTGAAACCGATTACGGCTCATCACTTGACCAAATATGGGGGTAAACATAACAGGGTCCGTAGTCCAGTAAGCAGGAATTCTATTTTTTCTTATTATACCCATCAAAAGGACAAGGGCAAAAAATAAGAACATTTCTGGAATGGAGACAGGGTAATCATAAATCATTGAATGCCTACTCCTTGTTCCCAGTCTTTCACTTTCTAGCCGGTGGCCGCTTGCAAACAGGCTTGTTTGAAACACGATCTGATCTACGAAGGCCTCACTGAAAAACAGGTGGAAAAAATCCAACCTGCTTGAATTACAGTGAATACCTGGTGCAATGCAGCCAGATCGCCCCTGCTCAGTGAAGGGGTGAATGAGGGGAGAAAAATCACTCCCATCCTCCCAATCCCACGACACAAATCCCTCGTCCCCATCACCGCCTTCGTCTGGGTGGGGAGGAGATCCTGGTTGGGGAGGTTGGGGAGAAGGAGTACGGAGGGCTTCCCCACTGTCACTCCTCTTCCCTCTGCCTTTACCCTTTCCCTTTCCCTTACCCTTACGGCCTTGAGGAACATTAGGGGGCTGTGGGGATGAAATAGTTGAATATTGGGGAGCAGAAGACGTGCTGGGGAGTGGTTCCTCCCCACCTTCCCCCTCCATTACCACACCACGTGCTCTCTCACGCAACGTAGCTCGACCACGTGTTAGGGGATATTGGGGAGCATAAGACGTGCTTTGGAGTGGTTCCTCCCCACCTTCCCCCTCCCTCACAACCCCACGTGATAAGGAACGCACCTGCACTGGCCCACGTGATCCACTCTGCCGCCTCACACTGCGTAGGGAGAGCAATGACTCACCCACCTCACTCTCACTTTCCCTAATCCCAGGAATGTCCATTTCACTCCCCACTCCCTCCACTTCACTTCCTACCGCCCCAAACAGAATGCTAGGCCCATACCTGCTTAGACGACGTGGTGTGCGCTCTGGCCCAAGATGCGTAATCACCTCCCACCCATACCACGTGGCAGCACGTCCCATGTCTCCGTCCTCGTCCTTGTCCTCGTCCTCGACCTCGAATTCTGCTTCCAAGGCACGCTGGGGATAGGGATATGACATACCACGTGCCTTCTTTGCCTCCTGCCCCTCTCTAGCAGCACGGTAAGTCCCGTACTGCCGCTTCCTTGGTGACGGAACTTCCTCGTCACTGCTGGTGGTTTCTTCCTCATCTGGCTGCACATAATCCTTGTCCATCTCCTCGTCATCCAGTGGGGAATCACTCTCGCCGGTAAAGGTGTTTTGGGCGACTTGAATTTCGCTCTCTGAGAGACCTCTCTTAGCCATGTCTGAGCAGGACCGTGGCTACCAGGTGAGTGGACGAGTGGCGGGCTAGCACGGGTCGCGCGGGGTCGCCGAGTGTCCCCACCTGGTGGCAGGTAGGGGAAGGTCAGGCGAGGGTACGTACCGCAAATCAAGCGCGAAATTTGAAAATTGTCGAAATTATGCACATTGCAATTGCACGACGTACTGGTACGTCGCCGGGACTGGCAAATGCAAATCGTGGTGACGTACCCATACGTCGTCGGGACGGGGCAGGTTAAGGCCTATGAGCTTGTTCCTGAAGCCTATAGAGTAAAATTTAGGACAACTTATAAGCAAGATAAGCAATCCCATGCTCAGTATGCAAAAATCAAAGAAGATCTGTTAGAGCAGTGGTTAAATTCTAAGAATGTGGATTCTGATTTCGATAAATTTAAGCAGATGATTTTGCTGGAGGACTTCAAAAGGTGTATTTATAAAGATGTAAGCCTATATCTTGATGAGAAAAGAATAGATAATTTGAATGATGCTGCAGTTTTAGCTGATGAATATGTTCTCAGTCACAAGAGATATTCTAAAGAAAAAAGGAAAGCTGAGAGTAAGTACGTTGCCTCTACTCAGAGTACAGGTAACAGGAAAGAGAATAAAGATGATGTTTCTCAGGAAGTAAATACCAGCTTCACCTCTAGATTTCAGAAAAGTAAATGTACTTATTGTAGTAAGCTTGGTCATACTACGGAGAAATGTTTCAGGGGACAGCGTGATGTGAACAAAAAGGAGTCTTTAAATATTCAGTCAATTGGTCTAGTGTCCACCCTTGAGAGTTCTCAGAATTCTTTAACTGAGTTAACTGAACCTGCTTTGGGAGGTAAATTAAATCCTCATGATGAAGCTCCTCTTTTGAGCAGTAACGTGGGTGACACTCTCAAGAGTTCATGTGCTAATTTCCTGTCTGATGGTTTTGTCAGTCCTCTGGACAGTAATGACAGGAAATCAGTTAAAATATATCGTGATACAGGTGCTTGCCAATCCCTTATGCTGACCAGTGTTCTAGGCTCTAATGTTAATTCCTCTGATGAAACTGTAATCTTACAAGGTGTAGGGAATAATTACTTCTCTGTCCCTCTGTGCAGAGTGAATTTAGAGTCTGGTTTTGTTAATGGTTCCGTTATGGTTGGGTTGGTTGAGACACTCCCAATGTCAGGTGTAACTTTGTTACTTGGAAATGATATTGGTGGAAGTCAAGTGTGTCCAGCTCCTCAGTTGTCTAGTGAGCCAGTGGCTGCGACCCAGGATTGTGATGTCCCTGATGTGTTCTCTGCATGTGCTGTCACTAGGGCTAAGTCTAAAGTTACTGGTGACTTAGAGGATAATGATGATGATGATGTTATCCTAACTGACACTTTTCTTGCTAATTTGGACCACTCACCAGATGAGGCAGTACCCCATAGTGTTGATAATTTGTCTCGTTAAGGGTTGGTTGAGTTGCAGGTTGCTGACCCTGAGTTGAAAGGTCTAGCTAACTCTGCTTACAGTGAAGAAGAGTCAGCCGGTGCTTCTACTTGTTATTATGTAAAGTCAGGAGTACTTATGAGGAAGTGGAGACCCCCAACAGCATCAGCCGACTGTGAATGGGAGGTTGTACATCAAGTTGTCATCCCTCGTGTTTGTAGGCAGGATATCATTCGAGTGGCTCATGATTCCAGTTTGGCAGGACACCTTGGAGTGAGGAAGACTGTGGCACGCATTTTGAAACACTTCTACTGGCCAGGTATCTTCAGGGATGTTTCCTGGTATTGTAAGTCTTGTCACACCTGTCAAGTTTTGGGGAAGTGTAATCAGACCGAAAAGGTTGCACCTCTTGTTCCCATTCCTCCTTTTGAGGCGCCATTCACCCGTGTGTTGGTGGATATTGTGGGCCCTCTTCCTAAGACTTCTTCAGGATTTTCTTATCTGTTGACCCTGATTGATATGGCTACTCGTTATCCTGAAGCCATTCCACTTAGAAATATCTCAGCAATGAACGTGGTTAAGGAAATACTAGGATTCTTCACAAAGTTTGGTCTGCCCATGGAGGTACAGTCAGACCGGGGAAGTAATTTCATGTCAAATGTTTTCAAGCAGTCTCTGAAAGAGTTGGGCATCACCCAGATCACGTCTTCAACTTACCATCCCGAGACCCAAGGAGCGTTGGAGAGATATCATCAAACACTCAAATCGATGCTCAAGAAATACTGTTTGGAACATCAGAAAGACTGGGATAAAGGTCTTCCATTCGTTGTGTTTGCCGCAAGAGAATCTCCAAATGAAACACTGGGCTTCTCACCTTTTGAACTACTGTTTGGCCATGAAGAGGACCCCTTAAGCTACTCAAGGAATGCTGGCTGTCGGAGGAAGATGACGTCAACCTGCTGGAGTATGTGATGAAGTTCAAAGAACGGCTGTCCACTGCTTTACAGCTGGCGAGAGAGAATTTAGGAGCTGCTCAGGAGAAGAGGAAGGCTTGGTATGATAAGAAGTCCAGGTTACGCCACTTTCAGCCAGGAGATCAGGTTTTGATTCTGCTACCGGTGCATGGGCAACCTCTTCAAGCCAAGTTTAGTGGTCCTTATTTCGTGGAGAAGAAACTCAGTGATGTCAACTATGTCATCGCCACACCAGATCGTAGAAAGAACAAGCAACTTTGTCACATCAACATGCTAAAGTTATATCACAGGCGGGACGAAAGTAACCCAGTCTGCACTGTAACTGTTCCACCCGAGTCTGCAAGTGAAGCTCTCCCATGCAGTATGAGCCTGAGTGATAGTTTGGGGAAGAATCCTGATATCATGAATGATCTCCAGACTAAGCTTTCTCATCTACCTCCCAAGGAAAGGCAGGAGTTTTCGGCATTACTGCAGAAGTACCCGCAAGTGTTCCGTGCCACTCCAGGAAAAACCACTGTGTTGATGCATGATGTCGATGTTGGAGACGCAAAGCCAATTAAATTGCCTCCTTACCGTGTGAACCCAGTGAAAGTTCCTCTCATCCAGAAGGAGCTTGGCTACCTGTTGGACCACAAGATGATTGAGCCCTGTCAGAGCGAGTGGAGTTCTCCTGTCACTCTGGTCCCTAAGCCAGGGGGGTCACAGCGGCTTTGCATTGACTACAGACGTGTTAATCAGATAACCAAAACAGACACTTACCCTCTCCCTCGCGTGGAAGATTGCATAGACAAGATCGGAAAGGCTAGGTATATAAGTAAGTTTGATTTGTTAAAGGGATACTGGCAAGTACCTATGACTGAACGTGCTAGGGAGATCTCATATTTTGTAACACTAGGAAAGACTTTTGCATGTTCTGTAATGCCATATGGTATGAAGAATGCACCAGCCACATTTCAGAAGCTCATGAATGTTGTAACAGAGGGTTTGGCAGTGTGTGTTTTATATTGATGTATTAATCTTCAGTGACAACTGGAAAGATCACCTATGCCATGTCAGTAAATTTCTTGAGCGTTTGGTTCAGGCTAATCTTGTAGGTAATTTATCAAAGTGTGAGTTTGGTCAAACTAAAGTTCAGTACCTTGGGTACATAATTGGTGATGGACATGTTGCACCACCAGGAGCTAAGGTTCAGGTTATAAATGATCTTCCCAGACCTAAAAGTAGGAAAGAGCTACAAAGATTTTTGGGAATGGTGGGTTATTACAGGAGAGTTGTTCTTAACTTTTCAATTCTTGTAACACCACTTACAGACCTACTTAAAAAGGGAGTTAATTATGTCTGGACCGATAACTGTAAATCCTCTTTCAACAAACTTAAAGCTATTCTATTAAGTCAGCCAGTGCTCGCTACTCCAAATTTTGCTAAGCCTTTTAAGATGGCTGTTGACGCAAGTGAAACAGGAGCTGGGGCTGTTTTGCTGCAAGAGGATGATCAGGGTATTGAACACCCTGTATCTTATTACAGTAAGAAGTTCACTCCACCTCAAAAGAACTACTCAACTATTGAGAAAGAGCTTTTGGCCTTGATTTTGGGTTTACAGCATTTTTCATTTTATTTGTGTTCTGGTTTTGACCCCATAGTCATTTATACCGATCATAACCCACTGAAATTCCTTTGTAAGTTTAAAGATAAAAATCAGAGATTGACAAGATGGAGTCTACTTCTTCAGGAGTATTCATTAGACATACAACATGTCAAGGGGAAAGAAAATGTTATTGCAGATTGCTTATCTAGACTTTAGACAGATTGTTTTAGAGTAATAAGAAATTTCCTTTGTAAATTTCTTTTTCTTTGTGGGGAGGTGTTACATAGCCTATGATTTCATCATCCTTTGTGTAATTCTAACGTACAGTATGTTGCATGTTTGATCACGAGCGTGTTCTACCTCACTCCCCCCGTCCTCCCTTATAGTAGAGTAAGTCGTCCTTTCTGTTGTTCAGAGCAGGATTGTCAACTCTTTGTCCCCTCTGGCTTCATTTGCGCGTCCTTCTTACAAGTTGTATCAAGCTCTGCCGGCCCCTATATAATGAGCTCTGTCTCTACATTAATTGCCACTTAGATCTACTCTACATTTTGTTCACATCTCTGTCCTCCCCTGTACGGTTGTTATTATTGTGAGTGCTCAGGAAGTCTCCAACCATGTAGCAGCTGTGTAATTTGAGTATAAGTGTTATTGCATTTTTTTCTTGTACTGTGTAGCGTAAGGTGTTAATTCTTAGGCCTAGTACGGTTTTTGTGATTCATGTGTTTTTATGTCAGTCATTTTTTATAATATTTCGTATCTGTAATAATATATCTTGCATTCACTGAGTATTATCTGGTATTTTCATTTTATCAGGGCTGACTTAGATAAATTTACTCATGATAATTTCGTGTTAATAGAGGCTATTGCAGTTAGTCATATATTTAACCTGTTTTTTGCCATTACATTATCCTTATGAGTCCTGAATGTTTTGTTGTTAGTTTGAGCATTAAACTTTAACTTGTAATTTTACCTAACTCTTTTGTTTTGAACCTGGAACTTTACGGGACAGTAGTGATATTTAGTATTCTCACTTAAAGTGTACATTTTTCTTTCTCCGTTCCGTAACAATATATATATATATATATATATATATATATATATATATATATATATATATATATATATATATATATATATATCGTATATCTATCTATCTGTCTATCTATCTACAGTATCTCTCTCTCTCTCTCTCTCTCTCTCTCTCTCTCTCTCTCTCTCTATTTATATATGTATAGTGTATGTGTGTATATACACTGGAGAGAGAGAGAGAGAGAGAGATGTATATATACATTTATTTTATTTTTTTTATTTATGATGTTCAGGAATATGCCGCAGTAAATTCAGGTGATTATACGACTAATTCTTAGTTTTAAAAACACTGCATAAATGTAAGTTCAGTTCTCAACTATTACAGTTACTGATTACCGTCTGCCTTATAAATAGTCTGCCTCATAATTAGCCCATTAGGTAATATGTAATTGTTGCTAAATAACGGCTGAGAACTGAGCCAAAGTTGATAAAGTATATTTTACTCAAAGTAAGCCACAGAATCACCTGGTGAAGTTAATGCGTCAAGTGCCAGGACATCCCGTATATAGTTCCAGCGCTTACCGCTCACCAATCTTCTCTCCACTAGTCCATGACCAACAAATATTGCACTGACATACACCACACCAGAACTGAAGGTTTTTCCTGTGCTAACAGTATGGACCAAATAGAATGTAATCGAACTGACAGGAGTATGAACGATCTGGAACCAATACGAAAAAAACGGAAAGTGAGCAAAATGAACGAGCTGCGAACAATGTGTATGACCTGGATATTGATAAAAATGTAGGATGTGGGATGTGATCCGTGTGATAACAATGAACACTATGAATGAACATGAGTGCATCAAAACAGAATGATGCTAACACGATCGAACAAACTGTGCTGATATTCATCCACGACCGAATAAAAAAAGAAAATGTAGATAATAATGAAGATAAAAATAATGATGACACTGAAGTTAGTGCTGCTATTTTTTTTGTTATTGTTGTTGTTTCTAAAGAAAATAGCAATAATAATAATAATAATAATAATAATAATAATAGTGGTAACAGCAGTAGTACGGTAGTGGTGGTAGTAGTAGTAGTAGTAGTAGTAACAGTAGTAACAGCAGTAGTAAAAGCAATAATAATAGTAGTAGTAGTATCATTATTACTATAAATGTTGTTGTTGTTGTTGTTCTTCTTCTTATTATTATTATTATTATCATTATTATTATTATTACTACTACTACTACTGCTGCTGCTGCTGCTGCTGCTATTACCACTACCACACCAGTTAGTCATTTCGGTAATGGTGTTGAAATCTGATAATGTGACCATGATGATGATTGTATTGACGGTAATGATACATATATTGCTAATAGTACTGATAACGAAGTCAATCCTTTCTAGGGCAATGGACGCACATAGGATTCATTCAGGCTGCCAATGGACGACCTGGATTAATACCAGACCATAGAGTTAAAAACTCTTGATTAGCATTACTCCTTTCAGTACGCTGTTGTTCCATTAAATATGACGATATTGTGTTTGCCAAAATACTGGTACCAAGTGCGTCCATAAAATCAAAATAGTAACGAGCGTCATGTGACCAAGTTTTTGTTACTGACAAAAACACAACACAACTTACTTCTTTCAATACGATGACGTATTTCTAATTTGTCATCCTGTCCAGACGATCTGAGCTTGAAATAAAAACTTATCAGATTGACTGAGTTAGATATTGCCTTCGTTAACCTTTTCGCTACTTGGCCCTGCCTATCGTTGAACATAACCTGAAGATGGGAAGAAAGAAAATACATTGCGTCATGGTACTTAAAAACTAACTCCTACTATACTTCGGAAGTTACACTGGACTCTTCTAAGCATTTTAGGCCAATTAAGGGGCACCTAATCCTTTGATAACTAATATGTCTCTGCGTAATTAAATACTGGTGTTCTGGAGGCGGCCTAAATAAAATGAAAATGTGTTCACTGTGGCAACGAGGTTAACTAAGGGCTGCATTCTGGTCGGTTAAGGGAGCTCCCTAATACCTTTTCCTAAGCGATTTATTATCTTATTCGACGTTAATATCCTCTTATAGTGTTGCTTAAATAATTCTAATATCGCCATACTCTGCATTGGCAAAGTACAAAAAGATATTTACCAGCTGGATCCAAAAATGAGTCGTTGAGGAAGAGGTGCTACGAAGATCCCTTAATCGACGGGAGTACGAGCCTGAGACACCAAGGCCCGTGTTCTCGTTAATTAAGGAAGCTCCCTAACACCTCTTCCTTGGCGATTTATTTTTGGATATGGCAGGTTAATATCCTTTTGTAGGCTGTTTATGCAGAGAATTGCATTGCTGGAGGATTTATGTTTGACGAAGGAGGACAGTGAGGTGTATTAAAATAAAGCGCCAAGGAAAAGGTGTTAGTGAGAACCGACGAGAATGCGGGCCTACCAAGGTGAGAAAAACAACTGGTACTGGACTAAGTGCAGTAACATGAGTCTATAGGAGGGAAAGAATATAGATGTCCCTGGCAGCTTTGTACCTTTCCCAGTATGGATGTTTTTATCAGTATATTCCTACTATCTCAACACAATTTTATGCCACTAACAGCAGTCCATTATAGTTCTCACGTTAATTTGAGCCTGATATTCTTCCTTTTGCAACCCACTTCGCATATCCTAACGACAAGACGATATCACCGCTCTACATCTTTTCCATAGCGCTTTTTTCATGACCAGCATCGTAATCTAGGTTCAGTTTCTTGGTACAATTTCTTACTCACGATAAACTGCAATCTTAGGCCAGGTTAGAGTAGAAAGGGTACGGCAGTTTAATGAAGCCTTTATGAAGTCCCTCCAGCTTGTCCCTCCAAATATAAAAAAATCGTCTGGTGGTGGCAAGAAGGCTTAGGCCATTATTCTCGTGGGTTCTACCTTACACCTCTTCTTAAGCGAATTATGCTGCTTGTTACTCCTTACTGTCCTCTGCTGTGTCATTTAAATAATTCCAGTACCAACAATTTTAGCATAAATAAATACAAGTAGACATTAATATTATCCAAAAATAAATCGCTAAGGAAGAGGTGCTACGGAATTTCTTTAACCGACGACAACACGGGCCTTAGTATTAATGCCTATCGACTACACGAGGGTGGGTTAAGGCAGATGATTTGCTTTGTGCTGCCTCATTTTCCCTCTCCAATTCGACGCGCAATCATCGAATTAACATCCTTGGTTATACTGCCGGATGAACAAAGTACAAGGGAAACAAACTTTGTCCAAAAGTCTGACCGGTTCTACAGTCAAACTAGAAGTTTTCCAGTTGGGGTCCTGATAAACTACCACTACACGGGCTGAAGAGATGAATTATGGAGAGCAAATTCCTTATTTCTCCTGAAGGAAACACCAGATACCTTCATTTACAAGTCAGCCCCTTCAGTAGGCTACGATGATACTGAATTATACAACTCGTATTGTTGCTGCAGCCAGAAACTTTACTCAGCTGAGGAGAATCCTCTCATTAGAAAAGCTTCCATTAAGCCTTCCTCAGTCAAGTGACATCATTTTCTTTTATTTAATTCTAGCAGTCTCCAGACATATTTACTGCTCTAGGAACCATGTCCTGTAGTAAAAGGGATGGTGGAGGCCATTCTTCAACCAGTCACTTCGAAAAATCTCTTTTCACTCCTTCAGTTCTTTTACTCTTTTTCATTTTATCCTTTTCATCTTTAGATACCCTTATCTTGCTTTGGTCTGTTAGAAGCGTAATGGCTTAAGGGAAAGAATAAGGTAAATAATATGTCTTCGGGATAAAGAGGTTAGCAATATGCAGGATAAATTTGCAGTCAAAACATCCTTTATACTTTGGGTAGTCCAAATAAATGAAACGTTATTATGTTCTTTCGAACTTTAGTTGCTTTTGTAGAGATATCATTGGAGTTTGACACGGCTTAGAGACTAGGGAAAAGGATGGTGATGATAATGATGATGTAAAGCATCTGCTGAACGCAGATGTACATTTGACTTGATCCAGTTCAGATTAGTCCACAGCAACCTTGCGAAACGAGCATTGCAACGCTGCAAAACACACACTCTAACTTAATATCGACTACGTGAAAGATTCTCTATCGGTACTAACGGCAGTAATATTAAGATGTAGATCAATACCGTGTGAACAAGCCCCCAACCATTGACGATAATTTCTGAAGCATGAGATGATGATAGAGCATGTCTTACCTTCGTACATCGTTGCTGGCTAAACTACACTGTAAACTGGGATCCAGGCTAATTACAGGTTTATAAGAGTTACCGGTGCCCCGTAACTTACCGTTTACAATGAGTAGGTTTCTTGCTCTTTCCTATGTTCACTTTTAATTATACAGCGGTAAGACACACTTTAGTAACTTCCGATAACAAACCAACATTTCCTCTGATATTTCTTCGTGATACAAATAAAACTTTTTGTTCCTCGATTTTTGCACGAAATATCCATTACATGATCACAACTGATACGTCACCATTAACTGTGCAGGTATTCACGACCGTCTTTTACGGTGTATAAAAGAAATCCCTGGACGAAGCACCACACTATGAGCACCGCACTACCCACACCGACGGAGCCCAGTGGGACACTGAAGCGACCTCGTCTCGCACGTGGAAGGGAGTTTATGGCGGAGCAACTAGGGCGGAGCACTATGACGTCACATGCTTACGTCATTGCCCACACAAAATCCATCCCAGAATCCTAGTGAGGAGAATCAGTCCCATCACGCATGGCGTATTCTTGCTGTCACCATACGATTTTACTCGATTGATGGGAACGTATTGTAATGAAGGAAGAAGTTAAGGTTATATCTAACCCATTAAGACTGAAAGATTTCCTAACGATATCAACGTCTGAAAATAGAAGAAATAAAAAGAACAAGTACAAAATTTTAAAAATTTAATGACTGACTGACCGGGCCGCTTCAAGAGATGCATCCACATCTAACAAGAAGAGACCATCTTCACTGACCCGCGACGAAGCTATGCATCAGGTAATGCAACACCTGACATGTCATAACAACTCAAAATTTCAATTGTGCAAACATGTAATTCATAAGATTGTCGCTAAAATGCTTCCTTGTAGCCAAATTGAAATTCGCATAACAGTCGGCTGATGCAAAAGCTGACATGCTAAATCAACTCAAAATTTCAAGCTGAGCAACTTTGTATTTCATAAAATCGCTCAGAGCTCTCCAAGAGCAGATATTCGAACTTTCCTTGAAGAAAAAATAATCCAATAGGTGTGCCACTTACAGACTGTCGGCTTCGGCACAGGTACCGTACAAATATTTTAACGCTACCAACTAAAGGCGTAAACAAGAATAGTTCTGCAAACATATAAACTGGTCTGAACGGATAACTAAATACATAATTTCATGTATTTCCCCACTGAATCTGATAAGCCAAGTTTAATTTTGGGGCCACTCAGACTGGTGGACCTAGTCAGTTTCCCCTTTGTCCCTGTTCTCCTCAGCAGTAAGACTGAGGACTTGGATGCATGCCAGCTTAAAAGAATCGTGGTCGAAGCCACAAGGGAAAATTGAGATTATATAGGTAAAAGTTATCTTGTTGACAGTCATGCCTTCGAAAGGTATAAATCAGGGCCTTCTTTCATAGACTTAAAACAGGATATCTTAAAAATGCGAAATTATTGCCACACCATACTGTGTTAGAACCAAATATGAACAGGTATCATCTATCTATCTATCTATCTATTGCCAGACGCCTCAATCCCGTATGGGGTGGCCACAAACAAATTGCCTTCACATCGCCCTGTCCCCAGCCATTTCACTGCCCTGCTCCCAACTCACTCCCCCCTCCCCCTCTTTCATATACCTCTCCACTCCATCCCTCCATCTCATCCTCGGCCTCCCCCTCCCTCCTCCCTCCTCCATCTCACTCACATACACTCTCCTCGTCAGTCTCTCACACTCCATCCTCTCCACATGGCCAAACCACCTCAGTGTGTTCCTCCTAACGCTTCCTATCACATCCACATCCACACCACAACGCTCCTTTATATCCTCATTTGTCAGCCTGTCTCTCCATGTGACTCCACTGGCTCCTATTAAATAACTAATTTCCACTGCTCTCACCCTTGACTTGTGTCCTTCCAACAACGTCCAAGCTTCACTTCCATACGTTAGAGTTGGAATCACAATACTGTCATGTAGTAACTTTTTCACTTCCATGCTCACTTCCCTGTTTCTTATCACTGCTTTCAAGGAACCAGCAACCATTCTTCCTTGTTGTGCCCTTTCAAGCACTTCACCCTCCAAATTTCCATCCTTACTCATCACACTACTCAAGTACTTAAAGGTACTCACATTTTCCATTTCCTCACCATCCAACCTCACTGTACATTTATTGACTTCACGTCTCTCAAAGACCATCACTTTACTCTTGCCTATATTTACCTTAAGATTCCGTTTCTTACACACTCTCACAAACTCATCCACCTAGCCTTGCAGCTCCCCATCGTCTTCACTCAACAACACAGCATCATCTGCAAACAACAGTACGGGGAGTTTCCAAACACTACCCTCCCTCACCAGGGCCACTCCAACATCTACTGCCCTACCTTGTACCTCTTTTATTACTCCATCCATGTACAGATTGAGCAACCATGGAGATATGACACATCCCTGTTTCAACCCAACCTTCAAATAGAAAAACTCAGTTCACCATCTACACGCAATGCAGCCTTAGCACCCTCATACATACTCTTTACAGCATTCAACAACTTCCCATCTACTCCATATATTCTTAATAATTTCCACAATCCTTGTCTATCCACCCTGTCATATGCTTTCTTCAAATCCATCAAGGCCGCATACAACTTTTTTCCCTTCTCTAGAAACTTTTCGACTAAAGATCTAAGAATGAATATCTGATCTACACAACCTCTTCCCTTTCTAAAGCCTCCCTGTTCTTCTCCAAGTAATTCCTCTGTTATTTCCATAACTCTGTCAATAAATATCCTACCATACACTTTTCCTATTACACTAAGAAGACAAATGCCCCCATGATTACCACTTCTTTTTCCCCTTTTCCTTTGTACAAGGAAATAATTATACCTGACTTCCAATCCTCTTGGACTTTACCTTCCTCCCAGGCCAATCTGCACAAATTCCACATCCATTCTACTACTATCTCTCCCCCATGCTTCAGCATTTCACCACACACTCCATCAATACCTGGGGCTTTTCCCAGTTTGACTTTCTTCATTGCTTCCACAACTTCTATCCTACTTATTTCTTCCTGTCTTCTCACCTTCCTCCTTCTCCCAGCCATTCCCCAGCCACTTATACTCGGATTACTTCCTTAAAGTGTTCTTTCCACCTGCTCACTTTTTCTCCCTTCTCCACTAGTAATCTACATTTTTATCTTTCACTCCCCTGCTAACTTCACTGCCACTCTGTCTTACTCTCTTCACCTCCTTCCAGAAGATTTTCTTACAGTCCCTCCACTTTACACTCAAATTCCTTCCAAATTCCTCATCCACTCTCTTCTTACTCTCTCTTAATAATCTTTTCACCTCTCTCTTCCTTTCTACATATAACTCTCTTCCGCCTCTCAACTTCTTCCACGCCTATATTTCTCATCCATTCATTGTATGCTTTCTTCTTTTGTGCCACAGCCTGTCTCACCTCTTCATTCCACCACGCTATTCCTTGCATCCCTTTCCGTCTTCTCTTCATCCCACACACCACATCACATGCTGCACATATTTCTTTTGTGAATATGCTGCACACACCTTCCACGTCCCTCATCTGCTCCAATTCATATTGACCCAATCGTTCCTCCACTTCTCTCTGATATTCTGCCTTTCTCTCATCCTCTTGTAACCTTTCCACTCTCCTTGCAACTACTCCTTCCTCCTGTCCATCCCTTTTCTATTTCTCCATCTTACTTGGATCTTGATGCTGGCCATCACCAAGTAGTGGTCAGAAAGTCCACTCCCCCAACCTCTTTAAACTCTTGCATCCATTACACATCTTCGCATCCTTTCATCCACACACACATAATCAATCATTGCCTTCCTTTCATTCAGTTCACCACCCACCCTTTTCATCACTCGCTATGTATACATGTGGATCATTTTGTGCCTGAAGAGATTATTGGCTATCACCAACCCCCTCCCAGCACAAATGTCCACTAACGCACTCCCATTCTCATCTATCTCAGCGGGCACACTCCACTCACCAACTATTCCATCCACCTTCACATTCCCTTCTTTACCATTGATATCACCGATCAAAAACACTCTCTCATTCCTTCCAAACTTTTCCATGCACACTTCCACATTTGTCCAGAATTCTTCTCTCATTCTGCTTGCACGATCTTGCGTTGGCGCATACACTCACACAATCGCCCTCATTTGTATTCCAACTTTCAATCTTACCCACACAATCCAGGTATCATAGCAACGTTAATATTTTGATGTCTTTGTAGTTCATTCTTCGTATCACCAAACAATTTTATTCGACTTTGGAGTGACTTAGAGTCAAATCTGAAAAAAAAATCTAAAAAAAAAAAAGAACAAGAGAAAGGACTCATTTGATAACTGCACTCACCTCACTCTTATCCACCACCTCAACACATCCCGAATCGTGTCCTTTGTCTCCTAACACATCCCTCAAATAAACCACATGCAGGCAGCTCAGACAAACACCAGACCCGCAGCAGATGCACACCAAACACACCATCAATACTCTCCACTCAACATACATCCCAGAAGACCTGGACTACTTTGCGGGTAGCAAAAATTGAAGGAACTGAAACTGTGGTGTTCATAAAACTCTGTGGCTGAAACTTGCCAAATTTCCTCATTAAAAAATATTGTGACCCAGCAAGTGTCACAGTTACTGACATACACACACTGGATTTAGCAGTCTCTTTTCGTGGAGGAAATAGGGGGTGCACTTAGAGAATGCTATTCCCGTGAGCATCAACTGATTCAATGGCCGAATATTTGAACATGCCCCGTGACCTTCCATAAATTACTTTCAAAGTCAACTTCTTTCTTATCTAACCCATAACCCTTCCTCCAACTTTGGTTCAAATCAGACCAAAATTGCTTCAGCTGATTCTGGCCAGTGACCTTTGACCTTTCCCCATCACCATGACCTTTGGTTGTTCTCAAAATCGAGTCTATTTATCTTTGATTTAACCTAAACCATTCCACGGAGTCTAATCAATATCAGATTAAATTGTTTAAGTTGGCCTTGCCATGTAGCCTTGAGCTTTGATCTATCATTCTCCAAAAGACGAGGTTAACCTCTCGAGTAGCACTGAACTCATCCACTAACTCTGATCCAAATCAGATTAAAACTGCTAAAATTATTTTTTTCGCACACAGATACATGGGTCAAACTTTGTCCATGTTTGGTGACCTTGGCCATTGACAAATTATTCTCCTAGCTGAATCACTTCGTTTTCTCCCAGAGGGGATGCTGGCTATGGGATCTGGAACAGCACATAACTTCTGTTTGAATCAGGAAAGAGTTTTATTGAGAAGGTACAGGAAGAAGTATGGCAAGGAATTTCCTGAGGTAGAGAATTGATATCAGGCAAATAACCTTCAACCTGCTTATTGACCCGTGAAAATGCTCCACTCCTGCTCCACCCCAGAGATTAATTCTGTTCGGACAGCTGATGGATGGCTTCTGCCAGGGGCAGATGTGTACAGGGCTGGTTGGACAGAGTAACCTACTCTCAGCACCTGTATATGGCAGAGCCCACTAATGGAGAGCTCCTGATGGTTGATGTGCGGCCACTAGTGGCTATTTCACTACTTTTTGTTAAAGAAGGCTGTGGCTAGGTTGATAATTGGTAGGGCAGCTGGTAATACTGACATCCCTGTGGAACTCGTCAAAGCTGGGGGCAAAGTCAGGATTTGGGGATTACGTGCAGTCATAGAAGCCATTTGGCATACTGATATCATTCTACCTGGCTGGACAAGGAATTTAGACATCCTCTACTGGAACAGGAAAGGAGACAAAAATGACTGCAATAATTGCCATGATGTTACAGTGCATAGTTTACCTTGCAAGGTCCTTCCTCAAATGCTCTTGATGTATATATGGAATCATTAATTTTGCTAAAGTTTCAGAGGTTGAGCAATCTGGATTTACGCCCGAGAAGTCTTTTTTTTTAATGCGAGTAAGAAGGAACCAAAGACTAGTAGCCTGCAAACAATTCCTTCAAAAAACAAAACAAAAAAACAATACAAAAGTGAGCCAAATTCAAGATCTGTTCATTTTGAGATGCCTGGACACACTGTGATTGAAAGACTTGAGATCATAGGAAGTAGGATATATAGACAGAGGGAGACAGTTCCAGAGTTGATCTGTTGCATAAATGAAGGACTGGGAGTAGCGGTTAATTCTTTCACTAGAGAGTTGGACAGAAAAGGGATGATAGTTTGTTGGTAGACGGGTGCTATGCGCCCATCATAGAGACGGAGTGATGCAAGCAGACAGTTCAGAGGAGCAGTGACCATGGAAGTAGTGACGGAAAAGAGATAAAGAGGCAACAGTGCAGTGAAGAGACAGAGGTTGAAGGAAGCCAGTAAGAGGAGGAGAGCTGATGAGACGAAAACCCTTTGACTCCACCCTATTGAGAAGAGTTATATGTGGGGAGCCTCCCCACACATGAGAGTTGTACTCTACACAGGGGCGAATAAATCCGTATATAAAGTCAACAACTGTGCAGGGGTAAAGAAGGCACCAAATCGGCTTAGCACACCTAATATCTTGGAAGCTGATTTTACAAGAGATGTAATATGATCTTTCCAAGATAAGTCTCGAGTGAATGAAACCCCAAGCATGTTCAAGGATGATGGAGGCTTAAGTTGGATATTATAAAACATTAGTGGGTACTCCTGTGGAAGATTTTGTCGGTTTGATAGGTGCAAAAACTGAGTCTTTGATGCATTAAAAACAACAAGATTACTTTTACTCCAGTCAAAGATATGAACCAAGTCAGAAATTAGGTGTGCCATAGCCTCATCCCTTGTTTGTTGAAGTAACTGCTGGGATGGACGGTGCGGGAACTGAATGGAAAGGAGAAGGGTGGAATCATCAGCGAGTGGATAGGGTTAGATGTGCAGCTTAGAAGATCATTGATGAATAAAAGGAAGAGAGTTGGTGATAGGACGGAGCCCTGAGGAACACCACTGTTGATAGATTTAGAAGAACGGTGGCCGTCTACAACAGCGGCTATAGAACAACCAGAAAGGAAGCTGCAGATGAAGGCACAGATAGAAGGATAAAAATCGTAAGAGGGCAGTTTGGAAATTAAAGATTTATACCAGACTCGATCGAAAGCCTGTGAGATGTCAAGTGCGATGGCAAAGTTTTCGCCAAAGTCCCGAAAGGAGAATGACCAAGAGTCTGAAAGGTAGGTGAGAAGATCGCCAGTGGAGCGTCCCTGACGGAATCCATACTGACGATCAGAAAGAAAGTTGTGATAGGAAAGATGCTTTAAAGTTTCTCTGTTAAGAATAGACTCAAAAACTTTTGAGACACAGGATGTTAAAGCAATTGGACGAAAGATAGAGGGTTGGGAATGGTCACCCTTCTTTGGGACCAGCTGAATGAGAGCAAATTTCCAGCAAGAAGGAAAGGTACAAGTTGAACGACAAAGGCAAAAGAGTTTACCTAGGCAGGGTGTAAGCACAGAAGCACAGTTCTTGAGGACATCAGGAGAGACCCCAAAAGGCCCATATGCCTTCTGAGCATTAAGGCCAGTCATGGCAGAAAATACATTAGCTGAAGAAATTTTAATGTCAGCCATGAGGAAGTCAGAGGGAGGAAGTGATGGAGGAACAGCACCGGAATTGTCTACGGTGGAATTGGAGGAGAGAGTCTGAGCAAAGGGATCTGCTTTATCAGTAGAATAAATAGCTACAGAGCCATCAGAATAGAAAAGAGGAGGGAAGGGTGATGAGGTAAAGTTGTTAGAAAGGTTTTTGTAAAGGTGCCAGATGGAACGGGAAGAATTCGAGTTTGAGAGTTGAGAACATTTAGTACAGATGAAATGATTTTTAGCAGAGCGAAGAACAGACTTAGCACGATTCCGGGCAGAAACATAAAAAAGATGTGATTCAGGGGTGAGTTGGCTCTGGTACCTTTTATAGGCCCTCTCCTTGTTGCGGACAGCATTAGAACAAGCGTGATTAAACCCAGGCTTTCTTGCATTAGTCAGAGGCTATGAGAAAGGAATGTATGCTTCCGTGCCCGAGAGAATAACCTTCGTATTGTGCAAGGCACACTCAGATGGCTCCTGGACACAGAAGCAATAATCATTCCATGGAAAATCAAAGAAGTACTTCTTGAGGGCCTCCCAATCCGCAGCTCCAAAGTACCACTGTCGACGTTTCTTTGGAGGGTCCACAGGCCTTACCGGAGTGATAGGACAGGTTAAGATAATAAGGTTGTGATCAGAGGAAAGATTAACAGTGTAAGCAGAAGGATTAGTTGTAAGGAAGAGGTCAAGTATGTTAGAGCTATCTCCAAGGCAGTCAGGGATACGGGTAGGATGCTGTACAAGCTGCTCTAGGTCATTAAGGATAGAAAAGATGTAGGCTTGTTCACCAGGCAGATCAGTGAAAGGAGAGGAGAGCCAAAGGTGGTGGTGAACACTGAAATCTCCTATAATGGAGATTTAAGAGAAAGAAGAAATGGATAGAATGTGTTCCATCGTAAAAGTAAGATAGTCAGTATGATCGAGAGCCGAACGAACGACTACTACACGAGACTGATTGAAGGCTTATTACCCACATCATACAAGAACTCCAGCTCCAGTCACAAGGGCGCATAATGGGTTTCCCTAAGGTTGATTCTGCTCATAAAGTGATAGCTGAGAGAGTCAACTCGGAATGGAGGAGACCAAGGGAAATGCTGCAAAAGTCAATCATTCCTGTCAGTAGATACTTGGGGTGGAAGAGAAGAGAGATCCTGGAGGCTTGCAAGGAGGGATCAGCATGGTTGGAGTCAGAGGGTGGGTGAGGCTATGCAACACCGGCATTTCATGCGAGTGAGTGAATTTGATTCAAATCAGATCAAAACTGCTTGAAATGATCTTGTTCTGTGACCTTGGCCTTTAATTCTTCCTATGAGATGTAGGCCCATTGATATACCATGAGGATATCAGGTTATTCTTGAAGAAACCGTTTAACTGCTGGGTACTGTATTGGGAGAGGGTTGTGTGACACTCCTGAGTCTAGTAGTTCTCTGTCTCTCCTAAAAGCATTTGGGGAAATGTAAGTTTCCTTTGCGTGTTGACCAATGCCATGACTATGCTGAACAAGAAATTGTCAGCTGTGTACATAAAACAGTCTTCTCAGCAGATTTGGCAAGAGTCAGCGTCCACTGCCGATTCATGAGCCTTTTGGCAGTGTCTGAGTCATGATGACTAAACAACAAACATCCTCTCACACGTCACCTTCCCGGTAAATAAGATGTCTCCCAACATGTTGTAGGCGTAGAGGTTAATACAAGACAAAAAAATTAAACAACACTGATATTATAAGTCAATGATATGAACGGCTGAAGAGTCACACTATCGTGACCATGAAATAGAATACAAATACCCACACTGGCAGACAAAAAAAGATATATTCCAAACAGTTTCGGCGACAGCTGTCGCCCTCTTCAGTGGATCTACAGACCAAGAGTGGTATATACAAATGCTGAGAAGCTGCTTATATGCAGGGTGAGGACACATTATCCCAACTACACCTGAAGTGACCTCACCAGACTCTCCCTCTACTTTGTCCACGACCTCAGTGAGGGGTAAGGATCTTGCCACTAATCCTCTCATCAATGAATCTAATTTATACATTCCTTCACTGTGGTTAAAATTATCATATCTCTCTATACATACAGCCTCCACTATCCTACGTTTCTTATAGTTACAACATTTGTACAATAAATGGCTAGAATACCAGTCGATTCTATGGTCGTTTTCTAAAGAGTGAACGTACACTGCGTTATTTATATTGCCTGTCTTACAAGCATGCTTGTGTTCTTTAATGCGAGTGTCCAAATCCCTTCCAGTCTCACCAATATAAACTAAATCACAATCTCTACATTTAATTTTGTATACCCCTGCAGTTTCTTTACTAATGGGTTTATTCTTTACTAACATCGATCTTAAGGTGGAAGTATATCTAAATGCAAAGTTTACATCCAAATCATGACTCACAGACTTCATCAAGCTAAGATTTGACACATACGGAACTGTGATGTACGGCTTATTTTGTTGATTTTGTGATGTTGGTCTAGGTACAAAAAAGGCTTTTCTAGCTTTAAAATACGCTTGCCTTATAAACCAACTGGGATATTTTAGATCTAAAAATATTTTCCATAGCTTAGCGTTTTCCGTATCCAGATATTGGGAACTACTAATTCTGAGTGCTCTAAGGAACACAGAAGAAATAACTGACATTTTAGTGGAACTGTGGTGAAATGAATAATAATGTATATACAAATTACACTGGGTTGGTTTCCTGCATACAGAGAAACTAAGTGTCCCAAGTTCATCCGTGTGCACAAATACATCTAAAAATGGAAGGGAACCATTATTTTCCCATTCAACTTTAGATTTAATTGAGGGAACCAATGCATTTAATTTTGTAAGAAAATCGCCAAAGTTAGCTTATATGGCTGGCTAAAATGAAAACACATCATCAGCATACCTATACCAAATTACATTTTGAGGAGATATGGTGGTAAGAAGGTTGGATTCAAAATATTCCATGTACAGGTTACTAAGAATGGGAGAGAGGGGCAAGCCCATACCCATACCAAACTTTTGCACAAAAAACTGATCACCAAAAGAAAATGCATTACATTGCACACACAGCCTAATAAGTTGGAGAAAGACATCATGTGGCATGCCGAGATCAGTGTTACAATTAGGTAGTTTTTCTTCCAAGAAACTAATTACGTCTTCAATAGGGACTTTAGTAAAAAAGCGAATCTACATCAAAACTAACCAACCTGCCACTGGAAAAACTGAGAGAATTAATCTTATTGATAAAATTAGTAGAGTTTTGGACATGGGATTTAGAGAATGTGCCAACCAATGGTGCTAATTTGTTTGCCTGAAATTTTGAAAGTTTGTAAGTGAATGAGCCACACTGTGAGATGATAGGACAGAGGGGAATCTGTGGTTTATGGGTCTTTGGCAATCCATAAATGTAAGGTAATTTTGGATTAATTTGAATGAACTTACCTGCATCAATGTTTGGCACATCCTTTAAAAGGCTTTTTACTTTCTTATTAAAGTCTGTGGATAACCTCTTGAGAGGGGATGGCACAAGTTTTTCATAAGTAGTGGCATCACTCAACAGGTGGTTCTAAAATGACCACAGAGATACTTTTGTCTGCTTTTGTAATAAGAATAGAATAATTTTTCTTGAGGCTTTCAAGGGCCAAACGAAAACGTCGTGGTATGGAGTCATTGGAGTTGAAATTTCCCATGAAACTGCTAATTATTAAATCAGTAAGGCATGGGATGTCCAGCTTGCTGTTAAGGGTAGAAGAAACAAAGTCAAGTGCTACATCATTTCCTGGTTGCACGGCAATGGACGAACCTAAATTTAGCACTTGCTCCTCGACACGGCTTTAAGACGAAATTCGGTAACATAGTCATGCTCCACGGACTTTGTTTACACATTTCATCACCGATTGCCTCCATGAACAAGTTAACCCCAGATCTTTCAGATCTTCACTCTTCTGGTAGCAACACGACCCCTCCCCTGATTCTGCACGGATGTTACTGAAAGACGGCAATCGCAACACGAAAAGAGAAATTGATAATGCATAGTACCATTTACGACGTACGTTGAATTTCCTCAAGCAACAACTGCCAAGTGATTTATTTCAAGCAATATGTGAAACAGCTGACAAGAAATGAAACAGAGAAACTTGTTTCACACGTATCCGATTGCAAGAAAAACTTAGTGATTTGTGTAACCAAAGTCCGTGGAGCATGACTATGTTACCGAATTTCGTCTTAAATCATTCTACGTATGTACTGAGCCGTGTCGAGGAGCAAGTGCTAAATTTAGGTTCGTCCATTGCCGTGCAACCAGGAAATGATGTAGCACTTGACTTTGTTTCTTCTACCCTTAACAGCAAGCTGGACATCCCGTGCCTTACTGGTTTAATAATTAGCAGTTTCATAGGAAATTTCAACTCCAATGACTCCATACCACGACGTTTTCGTTTGGCCCTTGAAAGTCTCAAGAAAAATTATTCTATTCTTATTACAAAAGCAGACAAAAGTATCTCTGTGGTCATTTTAGACAAACCTGATTATGTGGAAAAGATGAACCACATGTTGAGTGATGCCACAACTTACGAAAAACTTGTGTCATCCCCTCTCAAGAGGTTATCCACAGACTTTAATAAGAAAGTAAAAAGCCTTTTAAAGGATGTGCCAAACATTGATGCAGGCAAGTTCATTCAAATTAATCCAAAATTACCTTACATTTATGGATTGCCAAAGACCCATAAACCACAGATTCCCCTCTGTCCTATCATCTCACAGTGTGGCTCATTCACCTACAAACTTTCAAAATTTCTAGCGAACAAATTAGCACCATTGGTTGGCACATTCTATAAATCCCATGTCCAAAACTCTACTGATTTTATCAATAAGATTAATTCTCTCAGTTTTTCCAGTGGCAGGTTGGTTAGTTTTGATGTAGATTCGCTTTTTACTAAAGTCCCTATTGAAGATGTAATTAGTTTCTTGAAAGAAAAATTACCTAATTGTAACATTGATCTCGGCATGCCACATGATGTCTTTCTCCAACTTATTAGGCTGTGTGTGCAATGTAATGCATTTTCTTTTGGTGATCAGTTTTTTGTGCAAAAGTTTGGTATGGGTATGGGCTTGCCCCTCTCTCCCATTCTTAGTAACCTGTACATGGAATTTTTTGAATCCAACCTTCTTACCACCATATCTCCTCAAAATGTAATTTGGTATAGGTATGCTGATGATGTGTTTTCATTTTGGCCAGACATATAAGCTAAATTTGACGATTTTCTTACGAAATTAAATGTATTGGTTCCCTCAATTAAATTTAAAGTTGAATGGGAAAATAATGATTCCCTTCCATTTTTAGATGTATTTGTTCACAGAGATGAACTTGGGACACTTAGTTTTTCTGAATACAGGAAACTAACCCAGTGTAATCTGTATATACTGTACATTATTATTCATTTCACCACAGTTCCACTAAAATGTCAGTTATTTCTTTTATGTTCCTTAAAGCACTCAGAATTAGTAGTTCCCAATATCTGGATACGGAAAACGCAAAGATATGGAAAATATTTTTAGATCTAAAATATTCCAGTTGGTTTATAAGGCAAGCGTATTATAAAGCCAGAAAAGCCTTTTTTGTGTACCTAGACCAACATCACAAAATCAACAAAATAAGCCGTACATCACAGTTCCGTATGTGTCAAATCTTAGCTTGGTGAAGTCTGTGAGTCATGATTTGGATGTAAACATTGGATTTAGATATACTTCCACCTTAAGATCAATGATAGTAAAGAATAAACCCATTAGTAAAGAAACTGCAGGGGTATACAAAATTAAATGTAGAGATTGTGATTTGGTTTATATTGGTGAGACTGGAAGGGATTTGGACAATCGCATTAAGGAACACAAGTATGCTTGTAAGACAGGCAACATAAATAACGCAGTGCACGTTCTCTCTTCAGAAAACGACCATAGAATCGACTGGTATTCTAGCCAAATATTGTACAAATGTAGTAACTATAAGAATCGTAGGATAGTGGAGGCTGTATGTATAGAGAGATATGATAATTTTAATCACAGTGAAGGAATGTATAAATTAGATCCAGTGATGAGAGGATTAGTGGCAAGGTCCTTGCCGCCACTTGTAATCCTTCACTCAGGTCGTGGATAGAGTAGTGGGAGAGTCTGGTGAGGTCACATCAGGTGTGGCTGGGAAAACGTGTCCTCACCCTGCAAATAAGCAGCTTCTCGGCATTTGTATGTACCACTCTTGGTCTGTACATCCATTGAAGAGGACAACAGCTGTCGCCGAAACTGTTTGGAATACATCTTTTTTCGTCTGCCAGTGTGGTGTTTTTGCATCCAGTGATATGAAAATCATGTGACAATATACAATAACAATAGCCAGTAAAGTGCGCTTTCTGAGTGTGTGACGAGCAAACGACTGTTTGTACATACGCCTATCACCATAATTTCATCTTGGTTCAAACTTTCAACATTTCTGGTTAGGCGGTTCAACAATAACAAAAGAATAATTGGGCTAAAATATTTACTTTCTCACTTTTTCTCTTCCTTTCATACACCCTTGCTGATTTCACCCCCAAAACATAGAAAAAACGTTCATGTAAAATTATGAGCGTAATATCCTATAATTGAGTGTCAGAATTTATGCAAGAAAACATACTGTTACAACAGGAAATCAATTTTAAATCGATTTCATAGTGGAGCATATCAATTGAAGCCATCGGTACATTTCCTTGGAAAGCTGGGATTCCAAGCGGTGAGCTTGGTGTGTAAATATATAGATAAAAACAAAATTTATTGAGTGTATCTACTACCTGCTGAAAGAATCTCTTCTCTATCTCACACAGAAAAGTTATTAGCCCCTGAAAACCATCAGGGTCGGTCCGTGTCGTGTAGGGCCGAGCCGGGTCGTGTCAGGCCCCTCATTTCTCAGCTGAACAGAGTGAACATCGCTTAGCTACGTTTGCTCGCTCGTAATAAGAGCGTACTAGTTAACAGGGGGAATTTTTAACTAAATTAAAGCACATGCATTAGAGAATTATAAAATACTGACATATGATACAGTGATGAATTATAACACTGCATTAATTAACAGCTGGCTATATAGGATTCATAGTGGTATCGCGAGAGAATAAGGTCTCATAATGACCAAATAATGTTCACATAATTAGCTGGGTGTCCACACGTCTTCACACAAATCATCACTGTCTAGCAGAGGTGGAGTGGATCGTGGGTTTTCCATTTCGTCAAGCTCTCCCTGAAAAATCTCCAACTTCAGCGTTAAGTTGCAGTTTCTTCATGTTGCTTTCACATTTAACAAACTTCAGTGATTTCCTTTTCCCATGTTGTTACCTAATCTCATGAAGTCTTGTTTCCATACGTTTAACACAGCAAGGGACAAAAACCATTATGATAAAAAATCTTAGTAGAGTAAATGCAATAGCTGGATATACAAAATAGGGGCTTAAAAAGGAGTGATGCAGGAAATGGGACATCTAAACAATCACAAAGTCAGAAATATTTAGGTAATTAATCATGTATAGCTGAGGAGAGATAACACTTACATTATCAATGGGGAAAATAGAAGAGATATTTATAGGTGCAAAGATTTCAAACTTACGTAAACGAATAGCATAGTGTTGATGGGTTGAGTATGTCGAGAGAGAATCTGACTTGATATAGCAGTAGTCTGGGACAATGTAAAGACCAGAAGCTTCGAATGACTTAACAGGAATGTTCGGACAGGTAACGCTAACTAATGATGGTATACGAAAAGAAAGGCAATGTTCATTGTCTAAGTGAGTACGGAAAATGGGTACGTTGGGAGCAGGGGTGATGAACATGCTGAGGCAATAGTCTTGCATGAAAAATTACGTATTAAAGCATTCTCACAAAAGGCAGCTGTGATAAAAAGGATATTAAAAAGGAATGGACGAAACAGACATTGGGACTGAGCAACGGGCTAAAATAAGTGTAGAGGTCTGGCGTGACAAAAGCCACAGACAAATGGGTAAGAAATGGAGAAGATTTCACAGTACACACATGCTGTGTAAAGAGAGGCACTGAAACGGAGAGGGAAGGCAATTAATTGAAAGATATCAAGGATGACTGCAGAACGAACGGGAATATGGACCATGATAACAGTGGAAAGGAAGGTAGCTTTACTACAGGACAGTGCATTTCTAGACTTCAAAAAGGAAAAATAGGATCATGACTAAAATTAGTGCGAGCCGTCTCCAAAACTAAACAAAGATCTGACCACGGAACAATGCCTTGGTCTAGGGTAAAATGACCACTCACAGCATCGACTAACAGATGAATAAAGTCCTCTTCTGGTAACATTAACGACTGGAGAGACAGGGATAATGATTCAAGGCGACAACTGATATACGATATTTCTGTGACAACATTAATTTTATAATTCAGTTTCTCTAAGATATCAGAAGATTTGTTCAGTTGGATTCCAATTTCATTCCTGAGTGACAATATTACCTTATAGTGAACATTCAGCAACCTATCATGTGCTTCCAAAGCTGAAGCAAAATGTTTCTAATTGTTCCTGATATGCTGACGATTCACTAGATTTTGCTAAACCAAAAATACCACCGAAGACTTTACCACCGAGGTCAAAGCGACCTCGTTTTACACGTGAATGTGATCTTCCGACAGGGCCATTATGAGGCAGGGAGGCATTGAAACTATTGAACAGTTTTTCAGTCCAAACAAGTTTCTATTTAGAAGGTTCATACAGTGGACCCAAATAGATCTATTCACATTGTTTACCAAGGAAGTGAGAAGCGACTGCATGGTGGACAACTGACAAGCAAATTTTGGAAGTTCTTGTGTGACTGTCATCGAAATGAAGACCCTAACAGACTGAGATGACGTCCTCCACTAACATTACTTGCCCCAAAGGCTTTCCCAATGCCCCTGGGCGGAGGACCTCATCTCTATTATCACCCAGAGATGATCCGAACTCAGCTAGTGCCAGCAAGGATGTCCATACTATTCACAACGTCATAACTTTAAAAGGAATCCGGATTAATGTTCAGATCACCTAAGTGGTTCTGACATGTAGAGGAACAGATACAATTAACAATGGGGCGAGTTTCTGAGCGAAGCTTTTGTCTGTAGTCATTAACAGGTAGAGTAGAAAGTGATGAAAGGATGGTAATGGCAGAAAAAGGAGGAGAAGGCGATGCATTATTTCCCTGATTTTCCTCTCACTCGAAGCACCTGGGATTTCCTATAAGATCGTCTGCATGAACCCACTTACTCTCAGATGACAAGTCTTTACTCTCAAATTTGTTACCGTTACGAGATGTCACGCTGTGTGGGCCTGCAAATTTGTCATCTAAGTTAGAACTATGAGTGTTTGAACAAGGAAATACTAAATACTCAACGTTAATGCTGACAGATGATGCAGTATTATGCTGGTGTTGTAACATATCCTTCTAGAATGAGGCCAGATTAGCCCTTATAGAGCAGAATATTTTCTGAAAGTCTGTCAATTTCACTTGAACATAATAATTGAATTTATAATATGGAACTAGTTTTGATAGTAGCACTGAATAGGGCAAAAAAAAAAAAAAAATCGAATCCATGGAGTTTCACCAATGGATTTATTGACTGAGGCCGCAACTTGAGGTATCCACTAATCCCAACAGGTGCTTTGCGAACTTAAGTGCCTCAAGCACTCCAGCACCTTACGGTTTTGTCTTTTGACAAGGTCACTGGAAGCTGCATGGTTGGGTATGACATTGCATTTGTTGATGTTATATTGCTTTCTGATCTCAACAAGAAGACCACTGTTGAACTCCGAGTCATTATCGGTAATAACAGTGGATGGTGAAGTGAGTGGAAAAATGACATGATCAGTGAAGTCACGTGCAACACACTTAGCAGTCTTGTCTAGGGGAGCTATGAGAATACAGTAACGTGAGATATGATCAACTGCCACAATACTCCTCACCAGACTCCGTAAGAGGCAATTTAACCCGTCACGTCCCAAGGTTTTCCGCACCTCCGACATCCCCCAGTCCCGAGGTATTTTCGAAAAAAAAAATTTTGGCTAAAACCTTCGCTTTTGGTGAGAAACATCGAAAATTCATAGAGAAATAACTCACCTGAGGTTTAAAATACCCAATCCAGGTAGGAGTTCCTCCTTACCTGACTGGGTTTTCTAACATGCTTGCACCAAAGAAAACGAGTTCTATGGGAGGGTACCTATTTTATCCACTCATAAACGGTATTTATTTATTTACTTGGTACGAATGTATATGTAGTATGAGAGTATATTGGTTTTCAAGCAGTAATAAAGGCATTATAAGCATTGTTTCACTCACTAACTAATCACCATACCTGACCTTTTTTTGCCACATTACCTGATCATTATTTCTGGCTGTTTCTTCTTCTAATGCTATGTAAACATTGTCCTCCACATTGTCATCGATTGGGGAATCACTCTGGCCCTGAATTTCTTTACTAGCCAGGTCACTGGTAACAGGTGAATTGCCGAGACAATGGTGTCGGGGGGGAGGGGGGAGGTTATGCGGTGTAAGGCATTGTCCCTGCTTGGCATCTTGTAGAGGAATAGAGGAAGGTGTCCTGTGTATACATATGAAAAACCACGCGCGAAAATTGAAACTTGTGCAAATTAGGGACCTTGCAATTGCACGACGTACTGGTACGTCGCCGGGACTGGCAAATGCAAATCGTTGCAATGTACCCATACGTCGACGGGACGGGGCGGGTTAAGAAGGTTAATAGAAACAGTTTTCCATGGACGTGATGGAACTGGGTATTGTAAGAGTGGAACAGGTAATCCAGTTGACCCTTTATAACGATTACAGGGAACACAGGAATCACAGTGAACATTGACGTCCTTACGCACAGTAGGCCAATAAAATGAAAGACGTGCTTGTCTCTAACACCGACATTTTCCCGGATGGGATGCATTAGGTGTGTTATGGACGGTGTCGTGTACTGCAGACTTTAAATCAGTGGGAAAAACAAGTTGACGTGCCTCTCTGTTTCGTATGTCCCTAGCGGTAGGGGATGTCTTCTCACACGAGGTATCATTGTCTAACACAGATCATCTACTGTAGCAACAGACTAGGTAAGGTAAAGTGTCTCCTGACTCTAGGAAGTAAATAACCTTAGTCCACAGAGGGTCTGTGTGCTAACAACTATATACAACGTCTGAAGTTAGAGTGATGTAAGAAACTTCACGTGGTTGATTTAGTGAGCGGTTACATTACGTGAAAGGGCATCTGCAACTACATTAGGCTTACCAGGCACATAACCACATGTTGAAATGAAGTCTTGGATAATAACTGACCATCGTGCTAGACGTCTTGTAAGATTTCTTCCCTTGAATAGATCACAAAGTGGGAGATGATCTGTTTGGATATGCACTGGATATCCGTAGATTATGTCTCTGAAATGTTTGAGAGACCAAACAACTACTAAAGCCTCCAAATCAGTAACAATACTGTAGTTACATTCAGCAGCACTGAGGGCACGACTAGCATACGCTATTACACGTTTCCTCTTTGCATGACCAAATTGTATCATTACTGGACCTAGGCCTATACCTGATGCGTCTGTACAAAGAAAAAGTTTCCTATAAGCAGGGAATGCCAAAACTAGGGACTAATAAGTGCTGTCATCAGTGTTTCAAAGGCATGAGACTGGTCAACATTTCAAACAAAAGGTTCATTTTTCTAAAGGGGTGACGATCTGTGCATAACCTTAAATAAATCGCCGATAATAGCCACTCAGTCCAAAGAAAATCCTTACATTATCACTACTGGTAGGTTCTGAGAAATTAGAAACCGCCTTAACTTTGTCATCTGAGGTATGATTCCTTCAGCATCAATTACATGTCCAAGAAATTTTCTTCTCTTACGTAGGAAGCTGCATTTACTAAGTTTAAATTTTAGTATGGCAAAATGTTCAAGGAATGATTTAATCACTAATATGATGTCATCGAGATTAGCATAAAGAGAATGGAGAATCATGTCACTGAATACAGAATGGATAAACCTCATGCATACTGATGGATCATTTCTAAGACCAAAGGGAAGGCTTTTAAAACTATAAAGTCCAGAAAGGGTACTGAATGTAATAATAGGGCGAGATGACTCTTCCATTTGTACTTGCCAGTAGCCTCTCAGTAAGTCATGGGAAGTGACAACATTATTCTTGCCAAGTGATTCCAATAAATCTTTTAAGACTGCTAGTGGAAACTGATCAGGTACAGTGAAAGAGTTTACTTTACAGTTGTCAACTATGGGTCTAAACTTATCTCCTTTCTTGTGGACTAGGAAAAGCGAACTATTCCACGGACTGACGGAGTGTTCAGTGATGTCGCGATCCTGTACTATCTCGTCAGTTTCCTTTTGTAAGCCATGGGGTAATCTAAATACTAGGATACGAGTATAAATTGGCTGTGTACCGGGAATCAATTCAGTATTGTCTATCTATCTATCTATTGCCAGATGCCTCAATCCCGTTCGGGGTGGCCACAAACAAATCGCCTCCAAGTCGCCCTGTCCCCCGCCATTTCACTGCCACGCTCCCAACTGACACTCCCCTCCCTCATATACCTCTCCACCCCATCCCTCCATCTCATCCTCGGCCTCCCCCTCCCTCCTCCCCCCTCCACCTCACTCACATACATTCACTTCGTCAGTCTTTCACCCTTTATCCTCTCCACATGGCCAAACCACCTCAGTGTATTCCTCATAACGCTTCCTATCACATCCACATCCACACCACAACGCTTCTTTATATCCTCATTTGTCAGCCTGTCTCTCCATGTGACTCCACAGGCTCCTCTTAAATAACTGATTTCCATTCCTCTCACCCTTGACTTGTGTCCTTCCAACAACGTCCAAGCTTCACTTCCATACTTTAGAGTTGGTATCGCAATACTGTCATGTAGTAACTTTTTCACTTCCATGCTCACTTCCCTGCTTCTTATCACTGCTTTCAAGGAACCAGCAACCTTTCTTCCCTGCTTTACCCTTTCAAGCACTTCACCCTCTAAACCTCCATCCTTACTCATCACACTACCCAAGTACTTAAACGTACTCACATTTTCCAATTCCTCACCATTCACTGACTTCACCTTCTCAAAGACCATCACTTTACTCTTCCCTACATTCACCTTTAGATTCCGTGTCTTACACACTCTCCCAAACTCATCCACCAAGCCTTGCAGCTCTCCTTCGTCTTCACTCAACAACACAGTATCATCTGCAAACAACAGTACAGGGAGTTTCCAAACACTACCCTCTCTCACAAGGGCCACTCCAATATCCACTACCCTACCTTGTACCTCTTTTATTACCCCATCCATGTACAGATTGAACAATCATGTAAACATGACACATCCCTGTTTCAACCCAACCTTCAAAGAGAAAAATTCACTCAGTTCACCATCCACACGCACTGCAGCCTTAGCACCATCATACATGCTCTTCACAGCATTCAACAACTTCCCATCAACTCCATATATTCTTAATACTTTCCACAATCCTTGTCTATCCACCCTGTCATATGCTTTCTTCAAATCCATCAAGGCCACATACAACTTCTTTCCCTTCTCTAGAAATTTTTCCACTAACGATCTAAGAATGACTATCTGATCTACACAACCTCTTCCCTTCCTAAAGCCTCCCTGTTCTTCTCCAACTAATTCCTCTGTTCTTTCTCTAACTCTGTCAATAACTATCCTACCATACACTTTTCCTATTATACTAAGAAGACAAATGCCCCTATGATTACCACACACTTCTTTTTCACCTTTTCCTTTGTACAAGGGAATAATTATACCTGACTTCCAGTCCTCCGGGACCCTACTTTCCTCCCAGGCCAATTTGCACATTTTCCTTATCCATTCTACTACTATCTCTCCCCCATGCTTCAGCATTTCACCACACACTCCATCAATTCCTGGGGTTTTCCCCAATTTAACTTTCTTCATTGCTTCCACAATTTCTACTGATTTCTTCCTGTCTTCTCACCTCCCTCTTTCTCCCAGCCATTCCCCAGCCACTTGTACTCGCATTACTTCCATCCTCTATGTTCAACAATAAGTGTTCTCTCCATCTGCTCACTTTTTCTCCCTTTTCCACTAGTAATCTACTATTTCTATCTTTCACTCCCCTGCTAACATCACTTCCACCCTGTCTTAATCTTTTCACCTCTTTCCAGAACATTTTCTTTCAGTCCCTCCACTTTACACTCAAGTTCCTTCCAAATTCCTCATCTGCTCTCTTCTTATTCGCTCTTACTAATCTCTTCACCTCTCTCTTTCTTTCTACAGGTAACTCTCTCTTCCGTCTCTCAACTTCTTCCACGCCCCTATTTCTCATCCATTCATTGTATGCTTTCTTCTTTTGTGCCACAGCCTGTCTCATCTCATCATTCCACCACGTTGTTCCTTGTACACCCCTCCGTCTTCTCTTCATCCCACATGCCACATCACATGCTACACATATTTCTTCTGTGAATATCATGCACACACCTTCCACGTCCCCCATCTGCTCCAATTCTTATTTACCCAATCGTTCCTCCACTTCTCTCTTATACACTGCCTTTTTCTCATCCTCTTGTAACCTTTCCACTCTCCTTACAAATACTCCTTCTTCCCGTCCTTCCCTTCTTCTATTTCTCCATCTTAATTGGATCTTGATTCTAGCCACCACCAAGTAGTGGTCAGAAAGTCCACTCCCCCAACCTCTGTAAGCGCTTGCATCCATTACACATTTTCACATCCTTTCATCCACACACACATAATCAATCATTGCCTTCCTTTCATTCAGTTCACCACCCACCCTTCTCATCACTCGCCATGTATACCTGGGGATCATTTTGTGCCTGAAGAGGGTATTGGCTATCACCAATCCCCTCCCAGCACAAATTTTCACTAACGCACTGCCATTCTTATCTATCTCAGCAGGCACACCCCACTCACCAAATATTCCATCCACCTTCACATTCCCTACTTTACCATTCATATCACCGATTAAAAACACTCTCTCATTCCTTCCAAACTTTTCCATGCACTCTTCCACATTTGTCCAGAACTCTTCTCTCACTCTGCTTGCATGATCTTGCGTTGGCACATACACGCACACAATCGCCCACATTTGTATTCCAACTTTCAATATTACCCACACAATCCTTTGACTCAACTGATCCCTACTCTCTTATGGTCTTCTTCCATCTTTTACTCACAACTATACATACTCCTTCTTTTACCCTCTCATTCTCACCTACTCCTGCACATATACCCCATCCATACTCCCATTCTCTCACACTCTCACCTCTACATTTAGTTTCAGTTATTCCGCATACATCAACTTTCGCACCCTCAAGCACCTGGACAATCTCTCTTTCACCTCATCATTCATTCCCCTTACATTCCATGTTCCTTACATTCCATTCAGTATTGTGCTCTATCAAATTGGTCTTCCCCATAGATTCACCTGATAAGGCCATAACATCTCTATATGTTTCCAACAAATTAATTAACTGTTCATTATACCAAGGAAAATCTACGGCTTTTACTTCAAGGAAAAGATCTGCTGAAGGAGTCGTAGCAGAATCCATTTAGTTTTCAATGGTATATGGAGCTTCCCGTTAATATATGCATATGTCATAACATTTTGTCACGGTGACTCCCGTCAATGTATCGATACGTTTTGCAATTGCGAGGTCCGTCATTGGCACATTTTTCAAGTTTCACACGTAATTTTTGGTAGGCATACACGGGAGACCGTCCTCTACCTGCTGTCAGGCCGCGACATTGCTTTAATCCAGCGTGATCCCCGCCTTGCACGCCATTGTCTCGGCAACTCACCTGTTAGCAGTGACCTGGCCAGTCATGCCACGGTACGAAATTCAAGGCGAAAGTGATTCCCCAATCGATGACAATGTGGAGGACAAGGATTACGTGGCACCAGAGGAAGAAACGAGCGGAAGTGATGATGAGGTAATGTTGCCAAGGAAGGTGCTGTACGTTGATGTGTTCAGCGAATGAAACAACGCTTATATTGCCTATATTATTGTGTGAAAACCAATATATTCTTGTACTACATATAAATTCGTACCAACTGAACATATACCTACCTATTCTCAGTGGTTTGCAATAGTTACTGCTACCATAGAGAACGTGACAGCCACAGTGTGGCGTCAGAGAACACTGTACTATGTGTTCAGAGGGTCACCTGTTTAGACCATTTCTAAGCTCAGGTGAGCATTTTTTGCATGCATTGCCATTGTTTCTCATAAAAAGCGGAGGTTTGAGCCAAAAAAAAATCCAATATCTGTCGGGATTGGGAGGGGTCAGTGGTGAAAAATTTGCTGGGATGCAGCAGGTTATGCTTTAGTGGAGCATTGGTGACATTCAATCAATCAATCATTCATGGAGGGGCAAATGCTGCGGGGTGCATAGCCTCACTCACCCTTCAACTCCACCCACGCTGGTCCCTTTGTGCAACCATCCAGGCAGCAACTCTTCCTCCTCTAAGCACCTCCTGACAGGAGTGATCGACCTGCTCCAGCCATAAGTTACATGGCCTTCCCCTTGGCCTCCTTCACCCTGGGTTAACTAGTTCAGAGATCATCCTGTGAGCAGAATCAGTCCCAGGAAAGCAGACTACGTGCCATATAGCTGGAGTTCGTGCTGACGTATTATATGGGCAATAGCCCTCAATTCAGTCTAACAGAGTAGTCTCTTGTTACACACCAAGTTGTATCAGCAATATCCCATGATCCTGTGAAGACAGTGCCAAAGGAGCACCAGCGACTTGAAGATGAGAACTTTCGTCCTTCTACTCAGATAACAACAATGCCAAATACCTGAAATGAGTAAATCATAACTCAGTAGGCCAGACCAATGCGACGAGAGATCTCACTGCCTGCTCTACCGTAGTTATGGACCACACTACCGAGATAAGTGAATCTTTTCAAGACATTTGTATTCTCACCACATGCTTGGACAAACTGAACTACTTCATCTAACAAGTAACCAAATGCCTGGACCTTGATCTTGGCCCAAAAGGCCTTTAATCCCAAAAGCTCCACATTTTCTTGAAATTCCTTGAGGACACTCAGTAGTGTCTCCAGCAACTCCGCTAGGATAACTGCATCATCAGCAAAGCCAAGGTCAGTAACCTTAAAAACAGCCAAATGATACCCCACAGTGACTTCAACTCACAGCTCAGTCCAGTACCCAATCTACACATACGTTGAAAAGTGTCGGGGCAAGGACACATCCCTGTCTTACACCAGAACCTGCTGGGAGGAAGTCGGATGTCCCCCCCACCCCCGCACATGCACTCACATGACAGCACTCTCATTGTCTGAGCACAAGCCAGCAATCTCATTATCCCTGCGGGGAGCCCACGGATTCGCAGAAGTCCCCATAGTACCTGCTGATTTACTGAGTCAAACGTCTTCTTGAGATCCACAGAGCCTGCAAGTAGACCTTGTCGAAACTCAAGATCATGTTCCACAAGAACTTGAAGAGCTAGGACACAGTCAACAATAGACTTCTTGTGCATGAATCCGGATGGACTGGTTGACGGTCATGTGCGAGTTACATTAGGTAATAAAATGGTCACTTGTAATCATTGGAATATCATTATTTTTTCTCTCCGATTTCATATTTATGAAAAAAAAATAGTCAATCAAGGTTGGAGATTATCGTACCTCGTGCGAAACATGCACCTTCACTGTGACGTCACAAGCCCTGCCAGGGCCACAGCTGGCCACCACTCACAACAATGTCTGGGAATCATACTTCAGTACCAGTAAGATTTCTGTGATAATCAACTGTTATTATCATGCTAGATATGAAAGGCTTAATGTGATAGCTCTCTTGATGATGAAGTATTGTATGTTTGTGCTTTAGTGAAGAGTTTTGATGGTTTTAGAGACTTGTAGTGACGGCAAACCTTGTTACAACCAGAAGGTTACCTGTAGGACATCTGGGTAGCACAAAGATTAGGTTTGATTAAGTCGTAATGAAGTGATTTATGAACAGAATCAGTATCAGTATTGCTAGGTCCTGACTCCAGGGGCATATGGCCTTGAAATTGGGCAGTAAAACACAGGGAAGATGTCACAAAGACCGAAATATTCCAATGTTTTTCTCCCATATAGACCTGACTGTCGACAGCTAGACCTTCGTGGAGTATTTAGTTATCTGATTTCTTGGCCTTATGTACTGCTGATGTTTGAACAGCTTTTGAGTAACTGCCAGTCTGATCTAGAGAATAAGATTTTCACGTCGCTACCAATGGCTTAAGCTAAAGTTAGGGTTGGGTTTGCTTTACAAGTGACTGTTACGTTATGAGAAGCTGTACATGTTAGGCTCTTATAATTGTTATTACCATATAGATTCAAACCTACCTAGTTACCTGAAATCCGGTCAAAAATATGTGTTCAATTTGACTGTTAATAAAATTCCAGGAATCAGAGCAAACATTTGCCAACGTTAGTGGAAGTGTCTCACCTCTAGGTTGACAACTTGCCTTGACAGATTTCTGTTTTGTGTAAAAATTAATTTACAATGCAGATACATTAATTTGTGCTTTACATCAATATTTATGCAAAATGGAAGTCTGTCAATGCGTGTTGATCTGAAGAGTAAATATCCACTAACTTTAGCACGTTTTAGCTCTGAAACTTGATTATTGTCATATTAAGCACAAATTTTTGACCGGATTTCAGATAATTATGTGTGCATGTACCTATATGGTGATAAAAATTATAATATTTTCTGCAGATTCGGCATTTCCCCATACTGCTGCACAACAGTCGAAGTTACCAGTGTTGATGAGGCATTCCTGATGCACTGCTCACCACCACAGCTGACCAGCTTTCATCTCTTGGACGAGTGATGAATCTATTTTTTGCGGTGCGACCCTACTTGTGTTCTTGCACAGTGGAACAAAGCACCAATGGTGGTTATTTGGTGACCTGGTCATGACAAAGCAAAGTTTAGCTAATCACACAACTTAGCTGGCAGTCACAGTTGTGTTTTTTCTCCGGACTTGGCGGCCTATGACGTCGCAGCCACTCGAGGCTCGGCTGCCATCAACCTCTTTTTGTGCAACTTTGACGGATTGTATCTCTAAATTTTTACTTTGGCTTGTCAGATTAACTATCTCATAGGATTATTCAGCATATTCATCACCCAAGGAAATTGTTTACTTTAGGAAAAAGTCGACCGTCAACCAGTCCATTGCTCAGGCCTCCGAAACTTTAGCAAATGGTCCTAGATACGAATCAAGAGGATGTGAGCAAGAACTTTGCCTGGCACACTGAGCACTGTAATATCACGGTAGTTACTACAGGCACGCTGGTCTCTTTTTCCTTTCCAGATAGGGGTGATCAGACCCCTTGTCCAGATAGAAGGAATGATACCAGTCTGCCAAACGGCATCTATGACTGCATGTAATCCCTGGATCATGGCATTGCCCCCAGCTTTGATCATTTCTGCTGGAATGTCACACACACCAGTTGCTCTACCACTTTTCAACCTAGCCGCTGCCTTCTTGATTTCATCTAGAAAAGTCATGGTTTCGTCCATTGGTGGGACAGCAGTCAGTGGTTGTACAGAAGCAGATGGAAGCTCTCCAGTGGGAGGTTCAGCCATGTACAGCTGTTCAAAGTACTCAGCCCAACGAGTACTATACTCACTCTCCCCCAACACGAACCGTCCATCTGCAGTCCGAACAGAGGTAACCTGAGTGGTGGGTCTGGAGTGGAGCTTCTTCAGGGCTTGGTAGGTGGGTCAAAGGTCTTTCGTATGAAAATAGCCTTCCACCTCCTTGGCAATTTCCCTGACATACCTCTCCTTGTCCCTTTTTGGTGAAACTCTTGCCCATCAAGACAGAAGTTTGTGCTGTTACCGATCCCTAACCAGTCTGGCAGCACAACTCTCCTCAATTGTGGTCAACGTCTCCCACGAGATGAATCCTCTCCTTGATCTCGGGCAGTCTTCAGAACACTCCTCAGCTGCTGCCAGGGTAGCACAATTAACCCGCCACATGCCAGATATTTTTAGCCCTATGGGTTGCCTCCATGCCGGCCATTTTTCTACCTTTATTTTATTGGCTAAACTGATAGATTTTGATGTGAAAACAATGAATTTCACCATTAAAATGCTCACCAAAGCTCGGAAATGGGTTTTATTGAGTCCTGCATACTCATATACAGGTATACCCACTCTCTCACGCTCACCACGTAGGTGAGAGAAAGCCGTTTTCTGTTTAAGGTATACTAAGGTATTTATGCTGGGAAGGTATAACAATGTTCAGTCCACTTTTCTGATTACTTATTACTTCACCATCTATCACAATTTGCATGTCTTTCTCACTGTGAATGCATTATCTTACACTTACTTGAAGATAGGAACAACCTGACTCCATTATGTACAGTCCTGGCACTTAAGAGAAGGTATTTACAACTTGTCTTCACTATATAGTCCTTACACTTACAAGAAAATATTTACAAATTACACTTACGTGAAAATATTTACAAATTACACTTACGTGAAAATATTTACAAAATGTCTTCACTATGTACAGCACTGGGAGAGGCACACAGGCAGAGTGAGGCAGAGCGAGCATGAGGGGAGAGTGAGTGAATGTATGGCCTTGCCAGCCTGGGGGATGGTAGAGGAACAGTTACCATACATGCCTGCCAATGTTTACCTGCGAATCTTAAAATATGCGGTCACAGTGAATATTTTTAAATTTTAAACCTTTTTAAAATGGCACTGGTACTGGCTGCGGAATTATGTCAGACTATTTTAAAATGCACTGGCACGAGGTGGGTTAAAGGAATCCCTCATTCAACAGGATCCTCAACAGTACTGAGCAGTTCAAACCGATTTCAGACTTCCACTGCATACTCATATGCACACTCCTCGTCCCTGAGTTTCCCAAGATGGAACCTTTTCGGTGGCACTTTGACAATCTCTCAGTTTTCAGTTGCAACCTTAGAGTAACAACAACAAGACTGTGATCAGCAGCAAAAAACTCTGCATTCCTGAAAACCCTGCTGTTCTGAAGGATCCTCCAGCGAGTATTAACAAGAATGTAATCAATCTCCTTAGCAACCCATCTGGTATTGGGATACCAAGTTCAGCAGTGAAGATTTGGCCACTGGAACCATGATCCAGCATTCTTAACGTATTGGATTTTGCAAAATCCGGAAGATAAGAACTATTGGGATTCCTGGTTCCAGAACTTGAGGACCTGCACAATCCCTGAAGCCATCCCTGTCAGTGCCCGCAACTGCATTAAAGCCACCCGAGACCAGGAGTGTAACCCGCAAATGGCACATTTCCAAAACAGAGTCAAGATTGACGTAGAATAGCTCTTTCAAGATCACTCATCTCAGTTGGAGTGTA
The DNA here is from genome assembly GCF_032717465.1 of Coenobita brevimanus. Lineage (NCBI taxonomy): Eukaryota > Metazoa > Arthropoda > Malacostraca > Decapoda > Coenobitidae > Coenobita > Coenobita brevimanus. The sequence continues at coordinate 8,047,295 of NC_136969.1, forward strand.
CACTGCAATATAAAATATGAAGTTCAAGGAGTGCTTCAGTCTCACCAGCATTATATACTCATCAACCAGAGTAACCTTGTCGACATAGGAGACAAAGTGGGCAGCTGTTGCCACAGCAACATCCTTAAGATGGGCTCCATTGTCATGGCCAGATCAGTAGTATGTGTAACCATTGCTACTGATCTCACCATGCCTGGGTCGCCTTATTTCAGAAAGTGCAGCTACACCAACCCCAAATTGCCCCAACTCCCGTGACGACAAAGGCAGTTGATCATCCTTTGAAAGGCTTAGAACACTCCAAGCCCCTACCCGCACTGCCTTACGAAGGTTAAACCCGCACTTGGAGCCTCGGGCTTGCGCTTCCTCTGCGCCACCACAACGTGAATCAAAAGGAGGGCCTGGGCTAGGTGGTCCCCTCCCATCATCCGGCATTTAGTAGGTAAAGATAACACAAATTATCCTCCAACATGAAACACAGTGGTGACCCATATATTAAAACATTCACACACATTTCTCAGGTATGATTAATGAATTTATTCCTTCTTTCTCACCTACAACACAGACTGAGACTTTCGTGAATTCGTGCAACAACAAACTGTGCACCATTTTATCACTGCTCGTTTCAACACTGTGTGTTGCAAAATATCGTTCAGACATCTGTCAACCGTTGTGTCACTGTTAGAGGGAGTGTCATGAGATACTGTTACTAAATTATCTTCATTATATACTCTCTACTGGTGGCTGTGGAGTCGGAGTATAGTAGATTGTGTGATCGAATTACCTACAAAAGGGCAGGGTGTGGGCAATTCATGCCTGATACATAAAGTCCCATTACTGTAATACTGCCATAAGTAGGTATCAGTTCAACAGAATGTTGAGCTTTGGTGTCAGTACCAATAAAAACGTTTTATCTGCAGCATTCCGGGATTTGTTTGTCACATAAAACTCAGTTGTGAAAGTCTTTATCATTTCATCTAATTTTCCCTTGCCCTTCACATAATATGCTCACCTGTCAACAACACAAATGCAAATGTCAGGCGGCTGAAGGATCCAAACCTGTTTAATATATCTTTAAGAACTGTCTAGAGAGGACTCAGATATCAAGTTCACCACAGGCCCTGAGCCCATAAAAAATGATGTAGAACAACCTTAACAAATAACAAAGATATCTACATCTAATTGAGTCAGAGGACCAACCTGGCATATGAGGAGCTCAGAATTTTGTGTCGTTATATGGGATTCTCATGGTTCTGGTGTGGGGTTTCCCCCAACTGTGGAGGCCTTCTGCCAAGGGCACAGCATTCTGTAGTTGACTGATGATGGTGTTTATGATAAGTACAGTCCTTCTTACTGAATGATCGTAAAAGCGATCTACTATCACGCCTGTGTCGACATTCAACTCCTAGTCTGTTGGAACGATGAGCTACACAATGATCTACTCGTCTACAATACCAACAACTGTGTTAGTTCTGCTTATAGATATGGCACAACCATGAGAGAACCTGCTTTGCGTCGCAGGTCTTGCACATGGCATGGCTGGTGAACGTGGCGCGGCGTTTTGTTTGTTGAGTGGACGTGAAATGTGTCCTTGGCAATGAGACTGCCAAGGTTGTGCTTGGCTCGAAACAGGCTGAACTGTGCGAGCTGTTTGATTAAATATCATAACGAGTTTCTCTTCTAACTGTACAGCTAACATGGTTAATCTATCCCTAGGAGAAAGCTGAAGCTCTAATGCAGTGTCTAATTCATCCTTGCTAAGATGATTTAGGAACCTGAGATAACTAAATAATGTTGCTACATATATTCAGTGTCAAAGTCAGTTTCCGCACACAGACTGTTTCGCAATGTCTCAAAAAGTTTCGTTCCTCTAGCTGCTGAAAACACAGTTGTCTCTAATAGCGTATTTTGTTCGGGAGTGAAGATCATATCCTGTCTCATACTTGCAATATTCTGTAGTTGCTCAACAAACATCCTCTTTTCGTGTGGTTTCAAAAAAAAAAGAAAAAAGAAAAATGTTACAGCCTTCCTCAATGGAAGTAAACTCCTCCAAGAATCTACATGTTATGAGGGATCCCATTCAAAGGAAGTAATCTCCTACAGGAACCTACACTTTATGAGGGATCCCACTCTGGGATAACCATCGTCAAATCTGCTTCTAAGACAGGCGATTTTAGTACTGTCTGTTGTACGTCCTTTGTCTATAGCTGCAGAGTGGACATCACTAATAAAATCATACAGGTTAATAGCAGGATTCATACCCGTAAATTTAGGATGCGATGTACAGTATCTACCAAGATTATCGTTTGGGTGGCAGGAGGTGTTGCAGGTTGAGACGTCACATCTGAGAAAGTGGGAGAAGGTTGCTGAGAAATGTGTGATGCACTGGGGATAGGATATGAATGGGACTCAGCTGATTAAAATATTTCTCAAGAAAATGTCTTTCCGTTTCTCAAGCAAGTACTAATGTCGCTTGAGCCTTCAATCTGTGTCGGTTTTATTTAATCTCTGGAAGCATGTGCGTCTTCAGATAAATTAATCATCTTAAAGTAAGAAAAAATGTTAGGAGAAACAGTGAGATGGTTTGGCCATGTGGAGAGGATGGAGAGTGAGAGACTGATGAGAAGAGTGTATGTGAGTGAGGTGGAGGGGGGAGAGGGAGGGGAAGGCCAAGGATGAGATGGAGGGATGGAGTGGAGAGGTATATGAGAGAGGGGGGTGTGAGCTGGTAACAGGACAGTGAAATGGCGGGAGACAGGGCGACATGGAGGCAATTTGATTGTGGCCACCCCTTACGGGATTAGGGTGTCTGGCAATAGATAGATAGATGGCAGTAAGGAAATATCTTTTAGAAATGACTTGCAGAGAAAAAATAAGTACAAAGAAAATATTAAGTAAGTGTATACCAGTGAAGAGATTTTTTTATACCTAAAGGAAACTATTATGTACAATAACAGTTAACAAAGGAGGGTCTTTATATATAGTTACAGATGAGGTATTAATATGGATGAATATTGTAAAAGAATATTGGGAGTATGAAAGGTAATCTAGGGGAGTTGTTTTGAAAACAGTTATTTAATAGCGTAAGAGAAAAAAATAAATGCTGAATAAAGCCTACACTGGTCGACAAAATTTGAAAAGTGTTATGGTTGTAGTATATTTTGAGGTGATTCTACGCAACATGGACCTGTAAATGTCGAGTATACCATCCAGTTTTTGCTGGCACGTCCAGTTCTCGAAAATCAATATACCATAGGAAAATCTGCTTTTACATGGGAAAATCCGACCCGACTCCTATTACATAGATATACCATATAAGGGCGTACTTCAGCGACTTCCTGTGGTGGTTGTATCAGTTTCAGTTAAGTACCTGAATCGCAAAATATGTGTGTATGGTCCGACAGAGGACCGAGTGGCAAGAGTGAAAGATGAGTTCTAAGCGAGAGTAGAAGCATGTATGGACAAATCTGAGAGGAGCGAGAGTGTTTCTGATTGGAGACATGAATAGCAAAGTTGGAAATGTACGAGTGGATGGAGTGGTTGGTCAGTGGGGTGTGCCAGCTGAAGTAGATGGGAATGGTAGTGCTTTGGTGGACATCTGTGCTGGTAAGGGGTTGGCAATAGCCAACACCTACTTTCGCCATAAGATGATCCACCGGTATACATGGAGAGTAATGAGGAGGATGGATGGTGAGCTTGTTGAACGAAAGGCAATGATAGACTATGTGTGTGTGGATGAGCGAATGAGAAGACAAGTGTTGGATGCAAGAATGTGGAGAGGGTGGGGGAATGGAGTCTCGGACCATCACTTAGTGATGGCCAAGGTAAAGCTGCAAAGAAAATGGTTGAGGAGACGAAGGGGAAGACAAGAGGAAACAGCTCCTCTGACAAGAGTGGAGAAATTGCAAGAGAGTGAGAAAATGGCAGAGTATAAGAGCATAGTGGAAGAAAGATTGGGAAGGTATGAGTTAGGGCAGATGGAAGGGGTGGAAGATGTATGTAAGATATTCACGGAAGAGATAGGCGCTGCATGTGAGGTGGTTTGTGGAGTGAGGAGGAGATGCAAGGGTGTGCAAGGGACAGAATGGTGGAATGATGAGGTGAAACGAGCTGTGGAACAAAAGAAGAGGGCATATAGTGAATGGTTAGCGAGCAGAGGTAGGGGAGAAGATGAGAGAGAGAAGAGAGAGGTGTATGAAAACAGGAGAAGGGAGGTGAAGAGACAGGTAAAGGAGAGTAAGAAGAAAGTGGATGGAGAGTTTGGGAGGAATCTGAGTGTGAAATGGAGGGAGAGTAAGAAATTGTTTTGGAACGAGGTAAAGAAAGTAAGGCAGTGTGAAAGGGGAAATAGTAGGGGAGTGAAAGATAGGAATAACAGATTGTTGGTGGAGAAGAGAGAGAAATTGAGGAGATGGAAGGAGCACTTTGTGGATTTGTTGAATGTAGAAAGTGAGAGCAGTGCGAGTATAAGTGGTTGAGGAATGGCTGGGAGAAGAAGAGATGAGAGGAGGGAGGAAGAGATCAGTAGGGCAGAAGTAGTGGAAGCAATGAAGAAGATCAAGTTGGGAAAGGCCCCAGGAATTGACGGAGTGTGTGGTGAAATGCTGAGGTATGGGGATGAGATTGTTGTGGAGTGGATATGGAAGTTGTGTAGATTGGCTTGGGAAGAGGGAAGGGTTCCAGAGGACTGGAAATCAGGTATAATTGTTCCTTTATACAAAGGAAAAGGGGAGAGAGAAGTATGTGGTAACCATAGGGGTATTTGCCTTCTTAGTGTGACTGGTAAAATAGATGGTAGAATACTCATTGATAGGGTTAGGCATATGACAGAGGAGCTAGTTGGAGAAGAACAAGGGGGATTTAGGAAGGGAAAGGGTGTGTAGATCAGATATTTGTTCTACGATGTTTAGTGGAGAAGTATCTAGAGAAGGGAAAGAAAGTGTATGCTGCCTTCATGGACTTGGAGAAAGCTTATGACAGAATAGATAGGCAAGGTATGTGGAGGGTATTAAGAATATATGGAGTGGAGGGGAAATTGTTCAGTGCTGCGAAGAGTATGTACGAAGGAGCTAGGGCTACGGTGGGAGTGGATGGTGAGCTGAGTGAGTTCTTTGATCTCAATGTAGGACTGAAACAGAGTTGTGTGATGTCTTCATGGCTGTTTAATATATACATGGATGGGGTTGTAAAGGAGGTGCAAGGTAGGGCAGTGGATGTGGGGGTGGCTCTAATGAATGAGGGTGAGATTTGGAAGATTCTGGTGTTGCTGTTTGCTGATGATACAGTATTGTTGAGTGAAGATGGATGGGAGTTGCAAGGTTTGGTGAATGAATATGGGACAGTGTGTAGGAGGAGGAAACTGAAAGTTAATGTAAACAAAAGTAAAGTTTTGGTGTTTGAGAGGAATGAAGTCACAGAATGTACAGTGAGGTTGGATGGTGAGGATATGGAGAATGTAAGTGCATTCAAGTACTTGGGTAGTGTGATGAGTAAGGATGGAACTTTGGGGGATGAAGTGCATGAAAGGGTACAGCAGGGAAGGAAGGTTGTTGGTTCACTGAAAGCAGTGATGAGAAATAGGGAGGTGAGTATAGAAGTTAAGAAGTCACTGCATGATATTGTGATCCCTACCCTGACGTATGGAAGCGAGGCGTGGACCTTGCAAGAGGGGAAAAAGTCAAGAGTGAGAGCAGTGAAAATCAGTTACTTGAGAGGACCATGTGGAGTGACATGGAGGGACAGGTGGACGAATGAAGAAGTGAAGGAACGTTGTGGGGTGGATGTGGATGTGGTTGTGAAGATTAGGAGAAATACACTGAGGTGGTTTGGGCATGTGGAGAGAATGGAGAATGAATGACTGACCAAGAGGGTGTATGCAGGTGAGGTGGAGGGAGGGAGAGGGAGGGGTAGACCGAGGATGAGGTGGAGGGATGGAGTTGAGAAGTATATGAGGGAGGGGGGAGTGAGTTGGGGGGAGGGTAGTCAAATGGTTGGTGACAGAGCGACTTGGAGGCGTTTTGTCTGCGGCCACCCTTTGCGGGATTAGGGTGTCGGGCTATAGATAAATAGATAGACAGACAGCCAAAAAGTCGGGTAAAATTTTCCCACAACCAAGCAGATCATTATTGTGGGGGAGGGGGGGCACCAACATATATGTAATTTTATATTTGCCATTATTCCATTTCAGATTCTCTTTACTGCAACGAAGAGCCTTGATCTGTGTTGGGATGCAGTGGAGCGCCGTAACTGTATGAATGCGTCAAACTCTTCCTGCAACATCTGCGGGCTCTTTACATCTGAAAGCCTGAAAAATGTTAAAGTCGCTTACAAACATTACTTCAATGTCCTGTTGGTGATCACGACAAGAACTGGGCATCCCATATCAGGTATGCCCTTCACTGTACCAGTGGTTTGGAGCGAACCAAAGGATCATTGTACTGACTGTTACTTTTGTCTCACTAACACCAAAGGGTATTCAGAGAAAACCCGGTCCTCGATCAAGTATCCTAACGTCCATTCTGTTCTAAGACCAGTACCTCATGGCCCTGGGCTTTCAGTTTCAAATCCCCCATTAAGTACTACAAGTGCATCAGGATTTAATGAGGAGGATATTTGCATGGATGCCGACATTCAAGAAGATTTAGAGGGCAAGGAGTTGCATGTCATCAGTCAGGTGAAGCTGCATGACTTTATAACAGACCTTAACCTGCACTAGGAGAAAGTGAACCCTTTGGATCTTGACTCAAGCAGTGGAGCCTGCTACAAAATGGAGTTTGTACCACCACCTTCCATCACAGATATGAAGAGCTCTCAATGTACTTCAAGATGGGAACCATGCTTTATTACTGTTTTGTGGTATATCGGTAATGCAACACCTTTGTAAGTCTTGCCCTTATCAAACGGGAGAATGGCAGTTGTTCACAGATTCTGGGAAGAATTCAAGGGAGGCAGTCCTTCTCCATAATGGAAATGAGCTTCCTTCTGTTCCAGTTGCGCATGTCCATGGAATGAAATAAAGTCATGAAATTATGAGTACTTTATTGACTGCTATTGACTACAAAACACATCAGTGGAACATCTGTGGGGACCTGAAGGTGATCTGCTTGCTTCTAGGACTTCAGCAAGGTTACACAAAGCACATGTGTTTTCTTTGTTAATGGGACAGCCGGTCAGACACTAAGCATTTCACACAAGAGGAAAGGTCAGTGCGACCGAAAGATATGACTGGAAGGTTCAGCTGTCTTCATAAACCTTTTGTTGACCCTTAAAAGGCATTCTTGCTTTCACGATCAAGATGGTCATGGCATCCACTACTTGCTAACGAAGTTCCAAGGCACTGAATTTCAGGCCAAAGTAAAGGCAGGTGTTTTCAATGGTCCTCGAATTTGTCATACTCAATGATCAGGATTTTGTAAAGAACCTATCTGAACTGGAAAGAGCTGCTTGGAAGAGCTTCGTGGTTCTTACCAAGAATTACCTAGGAAATCTCTAGACACCGAATTAAGAGGAGCTTGTGGACGAGATGTTGAAGAGTTCCCATGCACTCGGTGCTCGAATGTCACTCAAGATACATTTCTCCATTCTCATTTGGACTTCTTTCCATTTATTCTTGGCGATGTCTGAGATGCACATGGCTAAAGGTTTCACCAGGAAATTGCCAAAATGGAGAGCCGATATCAAGGGCGATTAAGTCCAAACATGATGGGCGACTATTGTTGGACTTTACAGCGCAAAAGTAATTACTCCAGCAAACGCAAAACCAAAGTGCAGAAGCACTACTAATGTGCAAAGGTGTTGTGAAAGTATTTTGCAAATATTGATTTATGCTTAGGATGTGATATAAATATAAACTTTAAGTTTCATATTATTTTTTGTGACCTTATACAGACTAATTGACACTTATTTAAGAAGTTTTCACGCTTTTTGGAATTTTCCCACACTTATGATGTATTACATCAAGGTTATGTGAAAGCCAATTTTTAGAGTCAGATTCGAAATCGGGGGTACCAAATTAGTTAGAAACAGTTGAGAATAAGTAGGAAGTATTTTGGCTGTTGACAAATAGTTATTGGTCTGGAGATAACAGAAGAAACATTTTACTGAGTGAGTCTAACTCACCACCTATTTATACAGCGTCTGGTGTTAAATATAGATGTGAAGTGTCTGGTGCGGTGTGAAGTAATGTTGATAGCTGGGTAGGAGGTGAAGAGTGCGAGTTACAGGCCACCGGGTCACTGGGGGTTTGAGAATCAGCAGAATAGTGGTCTCAGTGAATAGCCAGGCAGGCTTGGTGACAGACAGGCCTGGCAACATATAGGCTTAGTCACAGGCAGGCTTGGTGACAGACAGGCTTGACAAGACAGGATCAATGACAGGTTCAGTGACTGGCAGGATCGATGACAAACAGTCGCGATGACAGACACGCTTGGTGACGGATGGCAGACAGTCGGTATACAGGCTACTGGATGTACGATAGACAGACTAGAGAGAAGGCATGTTCTTGACCTCGCTGCCACCAAAATGTAAGATGTAGGCCCATAGATATACCATCAGGATGTCAGGATAATCATAAAGACTTCGTACTACTACT
>NC_136969.1:8055981-8072418 GCF_032717465.1 Coenobita brevimanus
ACTGCAGGACCGGCCTATCCCGACAGAAGTCGGGACGATACAGCCAATGTATCTCTATTACGTGGCCTAGGCTGTCTAGTAGAGATTGTATGTAGGGTGAGAAGTGCTTGTATATGTAACTATAGTGTTGGAGTGACTTTGGATGTATGTGTAGTCTGCGAACCAAGTGTAATCGGCCGAGAAAGCCAATTGGGTGCAAGCATACTTTATAGTAAGCGACACTGGTTCAACCACAGCAACCCTTGTGTCCGCCAACGCAGTACGTGGCTGAGAACACTCCCAAAGTTATTACCCTGGTGAGGGGTGAACCCTGGTTCATACGTTTACTCTACTACTGTACCACAGAGGCTTCTGTATATATATATATATATATATATATATATATATATATATATATATATATATATAGACAGAAACCTCAATCCCGTTCGGGGTAGCCATAAACAAATCGCCTCCACGTCGCCCTGTCCCCTGCCATTTCACTGCCCTGCTGTCAACTCACACCCCCCTCCCTCATATACCTCTCCACCCCATCCCACCATCTCATCCTCGGCCTCCCCCTCCCTCTCCCCCCCTCCACCTCACTCCCAGACACTCTCTTCGTCAGTCTTTCACCCTCCATCCTCTCCACATGGCCAAACCACCTCAGTGTATTCCTCAGAACGCTTCCTATCACATCCACATCCACACTACAACGCTCTTTTATATCCTCATTTGTCAGCCTATCTCTCCATGTGACTCCACTGGCTCCTCTTAAATAACTCATTTCCACTGCTCTCACTCTTGACTTGCGTCCTTCCAGCAACGTCCAAGCTTCACTTCCATACATTAGATTTGGTATCACAATACTGTCATGTAGTAACTTTTTCACCCATGCTCACTTCGCTGTTTCTTATCAGTGCATTCAAGGAACCAGCAACCTTTCTTCCCTGCTGTACCCTTTCAAGTACTTCACTCTCCAAACTTCCATCATTACCCATCACACTACTCAAGTACTTAAACATACTCACATTTTCCAATTCCTCACCATCCAACCTCGCTGTACATTCACTGACTTCACCTCTCTCAAAGAGCATCACTGTATTCTTCCCTACATTCACCTTTAGATTCCGTTTCTTACACACTCTCCCAAACTCATCCACCAAGCCTTGCAGCTCCCCTTCGTCTTCATTCAACAACACAGTATCATCTGCAAACAACAGTACAGGGAGTTTGCAAACACTACCCTCTCTCACCAGGGCCTCTCGAACATCCACTACCCTACCTTGTACCTCTTTTATTACTCCATCCATGTACAGATTGAACAACCATGGAGACATGACACATCCCTGTTTCAACCCAACCTTCAAAGAGCAAATTTCACTCAGTTCACCATCCACACGCACTGCAGCCTTAGCACCATCATACATACTCTTCACAGCATTCAACAACTTCCCACCTACTCCATATATTCAAAATACTTTCCACAATCCTTGTCTATCCACATTGTCATATGCTTTCTCCAAATTTATGAAAGCCGCATACAACTTCTTTCCCGTCTCTAGAAACTTTTCGACTAAAGATCTAAGAATGAATATTTGATCTACATAACCTCTTCCCTTCCTAAAGCCTCCCTGTTCTTCTCCAAGTAATTCCTCTGTTCTTTCTCTAACTCTGTCAATAAGTATCCTACCATACACTTTTCCCATTATACTAAGAAGACAAATGTCCCTATGATTACCACACACTTCTCTTTCCCCTTTTCCTTTGTACAAGGGAATAATTATACCTGACTTCCAATCCTCCGGGACTCTACCTTCCTCCGAGGCTAATCTGCACATCTTCCACATCCATTCTACTACTATCTCTCCCCCATTCTTCAGCATTTCACCACACACTCCATCAATTCCTGGGGCTTTCCCCAATTTAACTTTCTTCATTGCTTTCACAACTTCTATCCTACTTATTTCTTCCTGTCCTCTCACCTCCCTCCTTCTCCCAGCCATTCCCCACCCACTTATACTCGCATTATTTCCATCCACTATGTACAACAATTCCTTAAAGTGTTCTCTCCATCTGCTCACTTTTTCTCCTTTCTCCACTAGAAATCTACCATTTCTATCGTTCACTCCCCTGCTAACATCACTTCCACCCTGTCTTACTCTCTTCACCTCTTTCCAGAACATTTTCTTACAGTCCCTCCACTTTACACTCAAATTCGTTCCAAATTCCTCATCCACTCTCTTTTTACTCTCTCTCAATAATCTTTTCACCTCTCTCTTCCTTTCTACAGATAACTCTCTCTTCCGCCTCTCTGCTTCTACCACGCCCCTATTTCTCATCCATTCATTGTATGCTTTCTTCTTTTGTGCCACAGCCTGTCTCACCTCTTCATTCCACCACACTATTCCTTGCACCCTCCTCCGTCTTCTCCTCATCCTACACACCACATCACATGCTGCACATATTTTTTCTGTGAATATCTTGCACACACCTTGCATGTCCCCCATCTGCTCCAATTCATATTTGACCAATCGTTCCTCCACTTCTCTCTTATATTCTGCCTTTTTCTCATCCTGTTGTAACCTTTCCATCCTCCTTGCAAATACTCCTTCCCGTCCTTCCCTTCTTCCATTTCTCCATCTTATTTGTATCTTGATTCTGGCCACCACCAAGTAGTGGCCAGAAAGTCCACTCCCCCAACCTCTATAAGCTCTTGCATCCATTACACATCTTCGCATCGTTTCATTCACACACACATAATCAGTCATTGCATTCCCTTCATTCAGTTCACCACCCACCCTTCTCATGACTTGCCATGTATACCTGTGGATCATTTTATGAATGAAGAGGGTATTGGCTATCACCAACCTCCTCCCAGCACAAATGTCCACTAACACACTACCATATATATATATATATATATATATATATATATATATATATATATATATAATTTGGTTTTACTTCTGGTATCCCTGAAGGGCTAAGACGTTGCCCCTGGGTAGAGGACTTTTGGGCTGGAGCGTGTAGCATTTTATGACCGGATGCCCTTCCTGATGTCTACCAATGACCCTTGGGTGGATTCGATCCTCCGACCCTTCGGTCAGGGTCTTACAATAACTTTGTAGCTTCTTGTATTGTGTTTTGTAGATCAGTTATACATATTAGACTCGTGGACGAGTGGTTGTTATACGTGAGTAGTTTTGTAAGTAGATAATCTTAATTCCCATTGTCATGCAATGACAGGAGAGTTAAAGATGAGTATGGGACTATTTTTGTTTGTCTTGGAATATTAACAAAGTCTCTCACACACGAGTGAAGTATAGAGTCCCGCGAGCTAACCTCCCTGGCTCACTCTCTCTCTCTTCCACCCTCTCGCCTATGTTGCTAGCCTCCTTCTCCCTACTACCTGTCGATTCTAAGGCTAACCTCTTTCTGAGCTCTGCTTCCTAAATTCTGGTGTAGCAGAGGTTGTGTCACGTGTGTTACACTGTTGTTGAAATGTTCTAGAAACCTGTGTGTGAGTATGTGTGTATGTGTGTGTATGGTCACGATGCGTTGTTCGTGTGCCTATCTCGCTGACACACTACCTGTCTCATCCCCTGACTTGCTGCTTCCAGTGTATTGTCAACATTCCTTCACTTAGAGTTGCAATCTCATATCTCGTTCCCAGGCTTGCCTGGTGCTGTCTATCTATCTACCTATCTATCTATCATGTTTTCTATAATCTATATCTATCTATTGGCAGACGCCTCAATCCCGCTTGGGGTGGCCACAAACAAATCGCCTCCAAGTCGCCCTGTTCCCCGCCATTTCACTGCCCTGCTCCCAACTCACACACCCCTCTCTGATATACCTCTCCACCCCATCCCTCCATCTCATCCTCGGCCTCCCCCTCCCTCTTCCCCCCTCCACCTCACTCCCATACACTCTCTTCGTCAGTCTTTCACCCTCCATCCTCTCCACATGGCCAAACCACCTCAGTGTGTTCTATAATGAATTGTATTTATAATAAGGAGTCCTGACATCGCTCGGTCACATAGCTGGAGGTCCTCCGACAGCAATCATCATTGACATATGCTAATCTATTAGTATATAATATTGATTATAATACTGTATACATATAATTGGAGTTGTCCCTATTTCACCTAACTTGTATGATGATTCTGGTAATACAGAATTGTGGTAAAATTGTATGATTTGTTACATAATATTGTAGTAACATTGTAGTAATAATTGTAACATTGTATGACTTGTTATATAATATTATAGTAACAATGTAGTAATAATTGTAACATTGTATGACTTGTTACATAATATTGTAGTAACATTGTAGTAATAATTGTAACATTGTATGACTTGTTACATAATATTGGAGTAATGGATAATTGTGTTGGCCTTATAATTGTAGTTACATTTTGTTAATGCAACTGTTACATAATTATGTTGGCCTTATAACTGAAGTTACATTTTGTTAATGCAACTGTTACATGTTTGTGTTGGCCTTATAACCGTAGTTACATTTTGTTAATGCAACTGTCACATAATTGTGTTGGCCTTATAATTGTAGTTAAAGTTACATAAAAGTTACATCTTGTTAATGCAACTGTTACATAATTGTTACATATTGTTTGTAGTTACATAATTGTAGCAAGTGTAACATAATACAATCGTTTGTCGTTACATAATTATTGCATATCGTTTGTAGTTACATAATTGTAATAATTGCAGTCCTGACATCGAATCTGGTCATTCTGCGGTCGATGATAGTGATGTTATGCCATGCCACTAGCTTGTGGAGACAAAAATTTGCTTTTTTGTTTGTAGTTTATGTGGTATTTTGGCATTTGTAGTTACACTTACACCTACTTTCACTTGTTTGTTATATGAACTTACTGTATTTTTTTTTTTTTTTTTTTTTGTATGTATTGATTTTCTATAGTTTGTTTTTCTTCGTTCATCTACGCTTTTTTTGATGTTGTCCGAGGTTGCATAATTGGAGGTTAATTCCCTTGGGACCCCCTTTTTAAGGCTTAGTTTATATTGCACAGATATTACTGAAAATAATATTATATAGCCCCATATTTTGTTATTTTATATAAAGAATATATATACACTACATACAGTATTAACTATATACACTGACTTCTTGTTTACTTGTACCTATCGTGGACAAAATATGTGTCAGCACTGTGTGGAAATCTTTGTCTTCACGATTGTGTTGAAGATGTTCATTCTTGCCAACGTCATTTGTGTTGGGCATTTTTTTTTTTTCCTGGTTTTTCTTGTAACATAATTTCTCTGTTTCCACTAGGTAACTTTAATTAATAAATATTTAATACAGTTCTTTTAATCGCTCACTGAGTAACTGTGATGGTATATTTTATTTATTACTTTGTAAATGTAAGAATGTATAGTTGTATGTATGAAACACGTATTTTATGTAGGTATAAATGGTAACACTCGTTGGTAGTAAATAAATGCTATAATAAATGAATGAATATAAACAGTGTAGAATATTTATTGTTGGTGATTATTTAGTGTTTGAGTTATGCAGATAACTGAAGTAAGTATTTGTATGTAAGTTGTAACTATACAGCACGTTTTATATGTTTGTACAAGATGTGTTGTCTATCACTGTGTCTATAACTGTGTATTGTATAAATGAAGTAACTATGTAACTCACTAATTTTTACCATGGTGGGAAAGGTGTGAGTGGTGTTGCACGTGGTGATAGCTTTATCCTTCACGTGTTACACGTATGGTGACGTCGACTTCCCACACTGGTAGCTGTGGTGAGTAAATGAGTAGCGATTAGTAACTTCAGCGAAGATGAGTGAGTAAGATGACTTGTGAATATGGGCTTGGTATTTGCTTCGTCGTCTTGACCTTGCACTTCTCCGTCAGCAGTGGAGGTTGGGTGGAGGTAGGAGAAAGAGGAGGGTGAGGTTAAATGGTTGTGAGTTGTGAGTCGTGTCTCTCTCCTCGTTTGTTTGTTCTGTTTTTCTTTCTCGATGTATTCTCGGTCCTTTTTTTTTTTTTCTTGTGATTTACTCTTTGTGGGATAAAGACTGCTGCTACCTGTAGGTGCATATAGAAAATTATACAGATGACTCGTAGAGTTGTTACTTGTAGTTGATTGTAGATGGTTGTAGTTGTTGGTTCGTCATAAAAATTGCAAGATTGTTTGTATCAGTATTTTTTTAAACTACTGGCAAGGCGTCGTGTGACCTCTTCATCTCTACATCAACATGATGATTGGGCAGACGGAGGGGGGGGTTAGAGAGAATACTGTCAGGAGCTGGTTGTGAGTTGTTGGTTGTAAGAGGTATTGTTTGTTTTCAATCTTGATATATAGAATCAACTGTACACTCATAGACTCTTAGGCTCGTAGGCTTGTAGACTCGTAGGCTCGTAGGCTTGTAGGCTCGTAGGCTTGTAGGCTCGTAGGCTTGTAGATTCGTAGACTCGTAGGCTTGTAGCTTGTATTTTGTAGGAATTCACTGTAGAACTGAAGCTAATCTTGGTTAGAGTCTCGCCTGCTTTTGTAGAAATTCACTGTAGATTCGTAGACAAGGTTCGTACATTCGCTGCCGCCATATCTTACTATAACTTTGTAGCTTCTTGTATTGTTTTGTAGATCAGTTATACATATTAGACTGGTTGACGAGCGGTTGTTATAAGTGAGTAGTTTTGTAAGTAGATAATCTTAATTCCCATCGTCATGCAATGACAGGAGAGATAAAGATGAGTATGAGACTATTTTTATTTGTCTTGGAAATATTAACAAAGTCTCTCACACACGAGTGAAGTATAGAGTCCCATGACCTAACCTCCCTGTCTCACTCTCTCTCTCTTCCACCCTCTCGCCTATGTTGCTAGCCTCCTTCTCCCTACTACCTGTCGATTCTAAGGCTAACCTCCTTCTGAGCTCTGCTTCCTAAATTCTGGTGTAGCAGGGGTCGTGTCACGTGTGTTACACTGTTGTTGAAATGTTCTAGAAGCCTGTGTGTGAGTATGAGTGTATGTGCGTGTATGGTCACGATGCGTTGTTCATGTGCCTATCTCGCTGACACACTACCTACCTCATCCCCTGATTTGCTGCTACCGGTGTATTGTCAACATTCCTTCACGTAGAGTTGCAAGCTCATATCCCGTTCCCAGGCTTGCCTGGTGCTCTGTCTATCTATCTATCTATCTATTTTCTATAATGAATTGTATTTATAATATAGAGTCCTGACAAGAGCAGAGTGTCAGAGTGCTCTGAGCCACGGCTGATATATATATATATATATATATATATATATATATATATATATATATATATATATATATATATACAGATATATATATATATATATATATATATATATATATATATATATATATATATATATATATATATATATATATATAATATATATATATATATATATATATATATATATATATATAATATATATATATATATATATATATATATATATATATATATATATATATATATAAAAATATATATATATATATATATATATATATAATATATATATATATATATATATATATATATATATATATATATATATATATATATATATATATATATATATATATATATATATATACATACTAGTGGAGAAGGGAGAAAAAGTGAGCAGATGGAGAGAACACTTTAAGGAATTGTTGAACTTAGAGGATGGAAGTAATGCGAGTATAAGTGGCTGGGGAATGGCTGGGAGAAGGAGGGAGGTGAGAAGACAGAAAGAAATCAGTAGGATAGAAGTTGTGGAAGCAATGAAGAAAGTTAAATCGGGGAAAGCCTCAGGAATTGATGGAGTGTGTGGTGAAATGCTGAAGCATGGGGGAGAGATAGTAGTAGAATGGATGTGGAAGATGTGCAGATTGGCCTGGGAGGAAGGTAGAGTCCCAGAGGATTGGAAGTCAGGTATAAATATTCACTTGTACAAAGGAAAAGGGGAAAAAGAAGTGTGTGGTAATCATAGGGGCATTTGTCTTCTTAGTATAATAGGAAAAGTGTATGGTGGGATACTTATAGACAGAGTTAGAGAAAGAACAGAGAAAGTAGTTGGAGAAGAACAGGGAGGCTTTAGGAAGGGAAGAGATTGTGTAGATCAGATATTCATTCTTAGATCTTTAGTGGAAAAGTTTCTAGAGAAGGGAAAGAAGTTGTATGCGGCTTTCATGGATTTGGAGAAAGCATATGACAGGGTGGATAGACAAGGATTGTGGAAAGTGTTAAGAATATATGGAGTAGATGGAAAGTTGTTGAATGCTGTGAAGAGTATGTACAATGGTGCGAAGGCTCCAGTGCGTGTGGTTGGTGAACTAAGTGAATTTTTCTCTTTGAAAGTTGGTTTGAAACAGGGATGTGTCATGTCTCCATGGTTGTTCAATCTGTACATGGATGGGGTAATAAAAGAGGTACAAGGTAGGGTAGTGGATGTTGGAGTGGCCCTGGTGAGAGAGGATAGTGTTTGGAAACTCCCTGTCCTGTTGTCTGCAGATGATAGGCTACTGTGTTGTTGAGTGAAGACGAAGGGGAGCTGCAAGGCTTGGTGGATGAGTTTGAGAGAGTGTGTAAGAAACGGAATCTAAAGGTGAATGTAGGGAAGAGTAAAGTGATGGTCTTTGAGAGAGGTGAAGTTAGTGAATGTACAGCGAGGTTGGATGATGAGGAATTGGAAAATGTGAGTACGTTTAAGTACTTGGTAGTGTGGATATGAGTAAGGATGGAGGTTTGGAGGGTGAAGTGCTTGAAGAGGGTACAGCAGGAAGAAAAGGTTGCTGGTTCTTTGAAAGCAGTGATAAGAAACAGGGAAGTGAGCATGGAAGTGAAAAAGTTACTACATGACAGTATTGTGATTCCAACTCTAACGTACGGAAGTGAAGCTTGGACATTGTTGGAAGGACACAAGTCAAGAGTGAGAGCAGTGGAAATGAGTTATTCAAGAGGAGCCTGTGGAGTCACGTGGAGAGACAGGCTGACGAATGAGGATATAAAGGAGCGTTGTGGTGTGGATGTGGATGTAATAGGAAGCGTTATGAGGAACACACTGAGGTGGTTTGGCCATGTGGAGAGGATGGAGGGTGAAAGACTGACGAAGAGAGTGTATGTGAGTGAAGTGGAGGGGGGAAGAGGGAGGGGGAGGCCGAGGATGAGATGGAGGGATGGGGTGGAGAGGTATATGAGAGAGAGGGGCGTGAGTTGGGAGCAGGGCAGTGAAATGGCGGGGGACGGGGCGACTTGGAGGCGATTTGTTTGTGGCCACCCCAAACGGGATTGAGGCGTCTGGCAATATATATATATATATATATATATATATATATATACTGTATTTAGTTTGCGGTAATCATAGGGGCATTTGTCTTCTTAGTGTAATAGAAAGAGTGTATAAGATATTTATTGGCAGAACCAGGGAAATAACAGAGGAATTGGTTGAAGAACAAAGAGGTTTTAGGAGAGGAAGAGATTGCATGGATCAGATATTCATTCTTAGGTCTTTGACGGAAAATTTTCTAGAGAAGGGGAAAAAGTTGTATGCAGCCTTCATGGTCCTGGAGAATGCATACGACAGGGAGGACAGACAAAGAATGTGGAAAATATTAAGAATACATGGAATAAACGGAGTGTTGTTGAATGCCGGGAAGCGTATGTATGAGGGATCTAAGGCTGAAGTGCGTATGGATAGTGAATTGAATGAATTTTTCTATTTGAATGTTGGATTATAACACGGATGAGTCATTTCTCCATGGTTGTTCAGTCTGTATATGGATGATACAAGGTAGGGCAGTGGATGTTGGAGCTGCTTTAATGAGATAGGGCAACATTTGGAAACTCCCTGTACTGTTGTTTGCAGATGATACTGTATTGTTACGTGATGATGAAGGGGAACTGCAAGGCTTGGTGAATGAGTCTGGAAATGTGTGTACGAAAAGGAATCTAAAGGTTAGTGTAAGGAAGGGTAAAGTTATGGTGCTGGAGAAAGATGAAGTCACTGGATGTACAGTGAGGTAGGACGATGAGGAAATATAAAATGTTAGTGCATATAGATACTTGGGTAGTGTGATGAGTAAGGATAGAAGTTTGAAGAGTGGAGTGCTTTAAAAAGGTACGGGAAAGAAGAAAGCTTGCTGGTTCTTTGAGTGCAGTGCTACGGAACAGGAAAGTGAGCATGAAAGTAAAAAGCCGCTGCATGGCAGTCTTGCGGTAGCAGCGCTAATATATGGAAGTGAAGCTTGGACCTTGTTGGAAGGACACAAGAGCGAGAGCAGTGAAAATGAGTTATTTGTGATGAGCATGTGGAGTTACATGGTGAAACAGACTGACAAGCAAGGATGTGAAGGAGCATTATGGTGTGGATGTGGATGTGACAGAAAGCATCAGGAGAAATACACTGAGGAGGTTTGTCCATGTGGAGAGGATGGGGAGCAAGAGACTAACGAAGAGAGTGTATGTGAGTGAGGTGGAGGGGGGAAGAGGGAAGGGGAGGCCAATAATGAGATGGAGGGATGGAGTGGAGAGGTATATGAACAAGGGGGTGTGAGCTGGGAGTTGGGAAGTGAAATGGCGGGGAACCGGATGATATGGAGACAATTTGTTTGTGGCCGTCCCTTACGGGATTAAGGCGTCTGGCAATAGATAGATAGATATACAGACTATTGTCCTTGATGCATATAGTTCTTTGTAAAAGTCTTCATAATTCATTACCATCCTATCCCTATAGTCAATGAATTCATCACTTTTCTTGTTTTTCAATGATTTTGTTGCTTTCCTAGTGACATTTTATTTCGGACGTATTTCGGATTTTTTCATCTTTTGGTGGCTTCTTTGCTTTGATACATATTTCTTTTTCTCTTTCTTCCATCTGCTCTTGTTGATAACCTTATTTTATTCTGCTCCTTCTATTTCATTTATCTATGTTTTTTCTTTCATCTCCTATCTTTTTTTCATGAGCTCAAGGGTCATTTTTGAATACTTGTTGAATTTTGCTTTATTAGCTTTCCTTGGTACCTACCCTGATTCTCTTAGCACCTTTGTTAGTCTATCATTCATATTATCAATGTCACATTTAGCATAACTTGGAGATTCAAATCTATTCGTTATTTCTAACTGAACGACTGCTTTGTTTTCGTTTACGTTTATTGAACACCTCTTTTTATTTTTAATCAGCTTCTTTTTTTCACTTCCGAAATTGAATCTGGCTGTGCAACCCACCATACTGTGGTCACTTCCTATGTTTGCTTTGTTGATAACTGACATATGTGATCGTGTTATTGTTATCTGCAAAAATGAAGTCGATTTCACTCTTTGTTTTTCCATTTACACTTCTCCAGGACCATTTACTTCCTGTTCTTTTGTGAAATAATGTATTCATTATTATCATGATATACATTTCAGCAAGATTTACTACCATTTCACCTCTGTCTTTTCTTTCCCTCACTCCAAAATTTCCCATACATATTTCTCCATTTTTGGATTAGTCAACTTTTGCAATGAAATTACCCATGAGTATAACTGTTTTTTTCTTCTCCCATAAACTGGTAGATGTCGTCAGAGAAAGTTTCTAATTCTTCATCTGAGCTTTGAGAAGTTGGTGCATATACTAGTAGAACTTTCTGGGTGTTTCTTTTTTCTTGTCTAATTGCAATCCTTTCTACTGTGTCAGAAACACTGCTGAATATAACAATGGTCTTCGCAAGATTCCTGTTAATCAGAAATCCTACACCATGAACTCTTTTGTTTCGCCTTTCTCTGTGGTAAAATAGCTGGGTGAAGTCTTGGAGCTGAAATATTGTTCTTCTCTGTGGATCTCTCTCAGATCAACAATGTCACAGCTAATGTTTGGTCAATTTCGTCATTAAATATCAAATTTCTAGTCTTCTGTGAGACCTCTTACATTGTTCTTGTATATCTTTATGGATTTCAGCTATGTCCCAGTCTCTGATTTGCCGAGACAGTGCCTGCGCACTTTAGGTGGCACACTGTCCTTAAGTACAGGAGGCAGTGCGGTTGGACCTTAAGTACATGATGATCCAACAGGATCGCCCGTGAAATCATTAACAGTAAAATTAATGTTTAGTTGGGGGACTGCGGCAAATAATCTCACCTCCTCTGCCAGTGTTTCTGGTGAGATGTAATTATTTGTGGAACCTTATTCAGTTTCCTCGGAGGAGCCCTATACATCTATCTGTAGGCGGTTCCATGGTCTGTGCCATCTAAAACAGTACCTCATATACCCTCAATGCCTTCCCTATACATATATCTATCTATATGTGGCCAGACGCCTTAATCCCGTGGCCACAAACAAATTGTCTCCATGTCACCCCCACACCAGCCATTTCGTTGCCCTCCCCCCAAGCTTACATCCCCCTCTCTCAGACATCTCTCCACTCCATCCTTCCATCTCATCCTCGGTTTCCCCTCCCTCTACCTCCATCACCTCACCCACATACACTCTTCTCGTTAGTCTCTCGCTCTCCATCCTCTCCATATGACCAAACCACCTAATTGTATTTCTTCTAATGTTTTCTATCACATCCTCATCCACACCAAAACGCTCCTTCACTTCCCCATTTGTCAGTCTGTCTCTCCATGTAACGCCACATGCTCCTCTCAAACGACTCATTTCCACTATTCTCACTCTTGACTTGTGTCCTTCCATCAAGGTTCAAGCTTCACTACAATTCGTTTGAGCTGGTATCACAATACTATCATGTGGCGACTTTTATACCTCCATGCACATTTCCCTCTTTCTTAGCATTGATTTCAAAGAGCCTGCAATCTTTCTTCTGTGTTCTGCCTGGTCAAGCACAACATATCCCATCCTTACTCATCACATTACCCAAGTATTTAAATGCACTCATATTATCCATTTTCTCATCCTCCAACATCACTATACATTCAATGACTTTATTATATGCTCGAAAACCATAACTTTGCTCTTCCCTATATTCACCTTTAGATTCTGTTTCTTACACAATCTCCCAAACTCATTCACCAAGCCTTGCCACTCACCTTAGTCTCTACTCAACAATACAGCATCATCTGCAAACAACAGAACAGGAAGTTTCAAAAGCTGCCCCATCTCATTAAGGCTGCTCCAACATCCACTGCCCTACCTTGTATCTCTTTTATAACCCCATCCATATACAGAATGAACAACCATAGACACATGACAGATCCCTGTTTTAATCCAACATTCAAACAGAAAAATTCAATCAGTTCACTATCCACATGCACCGCGGCCATAGCACACTCATACATACTCTTCACGGCATTCGACAACTTCCCATTTACTCCACATATTCTTAATATTTTTGTTCATTCCTTGTCTATCCACTCTATCGTATGCTTTCTCCAAATCCTTGAAGGCCGCACACAGCTTCTTTCCTTTCTCTAGAATCTTTTCCACTAAACACCTGAGGATGAATATCAAATCTACTCAACCTCTTGTCTTCCTAAAACCTCCCTGCTCTTCTCCAACTAACTCCTCTGTTATTTCCCTAACACTGTCAATAAATATCCTACCATATACTTTTCCTGTTACACTAAGAAGACAAATGCTCCTATGATTACTGGACAAGTTTCTCCCCTTTCGTTTGTACAGGGGAAGAATTATATCTGAGTTCCAATCCTCCGGGACTCTACCTTCCTCCCAGGCCAATCTACATATCTTCCATATCTTTCTACTATTATATATCCCCCATGAGTTATCATTTCACCACACACCCCATCAACTCGTGGGGCTTTCTTTGCTCACCTCCCTCCTTCTCCCAGACAATCTCCAGCCGCTTATACTCACATTACTTCAATATTTTTATCTTTCATTCCCCTACTATCTTCTCTATCACCCTGTCTAACTCTATTTTTACCTTCTTCCAGGACATTTTCTTACATTCCCTCCACTTCACACTCAAATTCCTTCCAAATTCCTCATCCACTCTCTTCTTACTCTCACTTACTAATCTTTTCACCTCTTTGTTCCTCTTTACATACAACTCTCTCTTCCATCTCTCGACTTCCTCAACACCTCTGCTTCCCATCCACTCACTTTGTTTTTTTTCTTTTACGCCACAGCTTGTCTCGTCTTTTCTTTCCATCATGCTATTCCTTCCACCCTTTATTGTCTTCTCTTCACCCTATACACGACATCACATATTGCACAGATTTCTTATGTGAATATTGAACGCACCTTCCACCTACCCCATCTTCTCCAAATCATATTTACGTAATCATTCCTCCACTTCTCTGTTATATTCTGCCCTTTTTCCATCATCCTGCAGCCGTTCTACCCTTCTTGTATGGACTACTTCCTCCTGTCCTTTCCTTCTTCTATTTATCCATTGCACTTAAACCTTTACTTTCAACATCATAATATATATATATATATATATATATATATATATATATATATATATATATATATATATATATATATATATATATATATATATATATATATATATATATATATATATATATATTATGTACAACATCAATTTTCCGGGACCCTTGATTCCAAAGCCTTGCTAGATGTACCGTTTTGTCGGACTAGCTGAGGCCATATATGTCGCATTTAATAATTCAACAGGAAACAGCAACGGTCACGTATTACAATTCAACAATACTGTACACCGTTGACATACTATCCTTCAGTGTAATTAAACTCATGTCCTATTGTAAGTTCTTTTTTAAACAATTAAGCCTGGTTCATTATTATTCGACCTAAGAAGTTCATTTCATCAGTACGGCACTGTTCAAACCATTCCATCATTACTTGATAATGCTCAGTATTCTTTCCATTTCTCATAATTTTTCTACTATTAATTTGTTTGTTTGAATCACTGTATGCTGAAAATTGCAGTATTTTCCCTTTGCTGCTTTATATCATAAGCAGTTCACGAACCAGAAATGTCAAACAACTTCCGCACGGGAACACCACGATCCAGTTTGTTCTACAGTTCTACCTTACCTTGCTTTATTGTTTTTCTTCTAAGTTTAATTATTTTTAGTGCATTAAATACCCCCAAATAGTTGTTAATGCACCATTAACAAGTAAAGATATAAATGAAGATATGGGTGGCCAATGCTGTAGGTTACTGGGTAGCTACGTATCGGATACCATGGTACTGTAAGAGTCGCGTTGCTACCACATGTAAACAATTTCGAAACGAAATAATGCTTAATGCACTCCACACTCACTTATAATGTGTCCCAGCAGATACCAGTGGTGGAAAAACCCTTTCGATTTGAGTGTCTTAGTTAAACTGTAGTGATGATATAGTATATGAGAGTAAATTTGCCTACAAGAACGAGCAATTTTATGAGAAGTGTCGTATTCACAAGAACAGAAACTGATGGTCAGGAGTGGTTAATTGTGAGAATTTCGTATTCACAGACAAATACATTGATAACAATACTGGCTCACAAAATTAGTTAGGAGAAACATGAGGGAAATTGATTGTCTGGCTTACAATAGAGTAGTAGAATCGTTGTAGACAATGCTAGTCCAGACCCTCCAGTCTTTTTAAGGGTTATTCGAGTATTAGGCAAAAAAAAAAAAAAAAGTGAGAACACGTGGGCTCTGAGTTAATTAACATTCATTCCCATTTATTGCTTTATTTGGTTCTTGAGGAGGCTTTGTCACTGCGGAAGTTTGACGGACCAATATAGCTGCTCTGCCAGAAGGTAGTTGAGTGACGACAGACAAACCCATGAACCTAGGTTGTGAAACTCTTCCACGATGTCTTGACAATTTATTGAGATAGTACAGTAGCTGAAGTACGACCTGCTTCCTTCACGTTTAGTTACCTGCTACCTGTTACTAAGCCATTGGGGGAGAATCAAGGGGTGATCATTTGAAAGCATGTGATAATGACATTTTGCTGAGCTTGCAAATACTCCAGTCTGTTCACAACAGGCTCTCAGCAGCTCTCTCTACAGTTACGGTTTGCATCCCAGGGAGTAGACTGTAGCAGGGCGGTACTCCCAAAGTGGATGGAAAGCTGAGAACAGGGAGAACTGGAACTCCCGTTTCATCAGCCCTCTGGATTACCTTCTGACCATCCTCCTTTGCTGAAATTTTCCAGTGTTTCAGTAACACAGAGAGTAGGCTAGCTTGCTCTCCAATACAAGTTCCTCTAACTGTCAACAACAAACTACATGCACATTACACACTACATTTCCTATTGAAAATTAAAAAAAAAAAAAATGAAGCCTAGTAATCCCGAGGAGAGACACACCATCAAAGTCTCCACCATCCGCCCCTGGCCTGGTAACGACCCAAGCCAGATGCTTGAAACCATTGTCTGCCTCACTTCATTTCTGCAGCATTCGTGGATTTTCTTCTAACTTTTTCTTTGTTGAGTATCACTTCTCCTCCTCTAAACCTTACCGTCTCTTCCTCACCGAGACTCAGCTGTCTGAGGCGACTG